>NC_133649.1:84747253-84925559 GCF_009905375.1 Apium graveolens
TAGTGTGTGTGTTTTTGAATAAAAGATGAAATTCGTTTAAAATGGTTAGACAATGGTTTGTAATAAAGAGAGTTTGTGAGATATTGAATGTGGTTTGTAATAAAGTAGTTAGTGGTTCTTATTTTCATACTTCAACCTAAAAAGATCATGGTTAGTATTAAAGGGGTTTAGATTCATTTCTTTATTATTTATTAATCAGATTGTACAGGTATGGTAATTAGCTAGTAACCCCAGACTTATACCCCGGGGTCTGGAGGGCGTTACAGGTTTGGCATCAGAGCTGTAGGTTTGGTCCCTGAAAACAAGAACATTAGGATTAAGATAAGATAGGGAGATCACATAGGATAGGAATAATCAATTAAGGAGAATAGTGTTAGGATTTTGGAAGATTAGGATAGGAAGGTATTAGTTCTAGGAATGATTTAGTGACCTTTCTTCTTTCTTTGGTGTATTATCAGATGGCGTCGTCAGGTTATTCGGCTTCTCCGAGAGGACTGTGACAGGACCAGTTGCACCAGTGGTTCCACCAGTATCTGAGTATATATTTCCACCTCCTCCACCATTGCCCAGGAGCCAGCACCACCAGTGCCAGATCTGATTCCTGATCCAGTAGAGATGTTTGATCCACTGGAGTTCTTTGAGCCGATGCTTTTACCTCCACTTCCAGTAGAGTATCAGTTTATGCTAGAGATTGAGCTAGAGCTTCCACCACTAGCAGTATTACCTCCTATTCAAATGTATGCCCCAGAGCCAGAGATATTTCAGATGGTTCCGGTTGAGGGTATGGGTGAGCATGATGCGAAGCTACAGTTGGGATTACCACAGCAGGCTGCAGGGATGCAGAGGGTTCCGATATATGGTACCGTATCATGAGTACAGTGTTATGAGAGAGGACGTTGAGTATTGGAGAGCCCAGTATAGGGAGATTATGCACTTGCTTGATCAAAGAGACCAAGGACCATTAGCTGCATTACAGCCAGATATTTTATGAGACAGAGGTTACAGTCTGTTTTGATGAGTGCTACATGGGAGTTGGATATTTGACCCATGAGGGGCCGCCTTCTTTTGCGGAGTTCTACAGGATATTCCGTTTGGCACAGACTTTAGTTCAGATACTTAGGGATGAGCTGAGGCGTATTCCGCCGGGATTCTGAGATTTTGACTATAGGGACTGACATAGTGGAGATGACATATGTACATAGATGCAGCTTAGTATGTCATAGTGAATAGTGTGTATGTGTGTAGTAGTAGTTTGACTTTTAGTAGTAGTTTGACTAGTAGCAGTAGCCATGACCAGCAGAGCGAGACTTTTGTACCAAGCACTAACACCTGAGGCTGGTGTCATATATATAAAATGAACTTTTCCAATTTTCTTTTATTCAAATTCAGTCTTTACGGTTTTCAGTAATTACCTGTACTTGACTGTTTTACAGCTTTTCGTTTTAAATTCTAAAAAAAAAAGGAACAATCATTTCAGTTAACTGTTTATATTTCCTGTTCTTATATTAAGCAAATTATTTTCTTTTTCCCGAACCATTATCTAAATTTTGTTAATACAGGATAAATTGTTTTCTTACCTACTGTCAATTATTTAATACACTGTTAAAAAGACATTACTTGTTTTATTATCAGCAAATGGCACCAAAGAGAAAGACTAAGACTGAGACTTCTAATAGCAACTCTAAAGATCAAACCAATGATACCATGAACCAAATGTTCCATCTGATGCAACAACAGATGGTAATGATGCAATAGCAAATGTAGCAACAGAAGCAGATTCAACAGCAAATGTTACAACAGCCACCTCGTCCTGAGCCCCAGATTCCACAGCTATACCTATTGTTACTTTCAAACAGTTTCAGTCGGTTAAGCCTCCCGAATTTGAAGGAGCAGCAAATCCTATCAAGGCTACCACTTGGTTGAAAGAAATAGAAAGCATTTGCGTTAGTGAAAGAAAGTGAAGACCAGAACACTGATTTTGCTAGTTATTTGTTGAAAGGGGAAGTAACTTATTGGTGGGAATCTAAAAAGGCTTTAGAAGATGAAGATGTTATTGCATGGGAAAGGTTTAAAGAGCTGTTCTTAGAGAAACATTTTCCTCGCTATTTGAAGAATCAAATGCAGAAGTTTTTGGATCTGAAGCAGGGAAATATGTCTGTAACGGAGTATGTTAGATATATTTGATAATGTCATGGCTAATATGATTTATGTTTAGTTTTCAGATCTTACTTAATAGGACAAATCAGTACTTAACTGGGAATGAGTACTTATACTGGAAGTCAGGACTTAAGGATATCAGTACTTATATTATCAGGAGATAATCATCAGAAGATGGATATCAGAACTTAAGTGTTGAAGGACGATTAGATAAGGATAATAGCTGATTAAAGGAAAGAAGATCGAGATAAACATAAGAAGAGATATGCATGAAGAAGGAGTTCTGTGAAAAATGGAATACTTGGAAGAAAAGATATCTAATTGATATATTTTAGGAAGCAGAATTATATTCCATATCAATTAGCGATTATCCTGTAACTGTGTAGTATATAAACACAGACATAGGGTTTACACTATAAGTGTTATCATATTCGAGAAGATTATTCATTTGAAACCCTAGTAGCTCTCGTGATATTTGTTCATCACTGAGAGGTAACAGTTCCATACTGTAACAGAGTTTATTGTTTCAATAAAGTTTATTTTCTGTTACTTAAGATATTAAAGTTCGATTTGATTGTATTATACACTGTATTCACCCCCTCTACAGTGTGTGTGACCTAACAAGTGGTATCAGAGCCTATATGTTAACACACATACAGTTAAAGATCCAAACACAATCATGTCTAACACAGAAACTCCAACTAAGCCTACCAAAACTGAAGAACCTCCAAAGACACAAATTCAAAGTCGGTATGAAACCATCAGAGTTCCCATACTGAGACCATCTGAATAATGCATATGGAAGGTGAGGATGACCATGTTTCTGGAAGCTACAGATCCAGAATATCTTGATAGAATCAAGGAAGGGCCTCAAAAACCAACCAAGCTCGCTATTGCAGTTGCAGGTGAAGCAGCAAAAACCGTACCAAAGGAAAAGAGTGATTATACTGCTGAAGATATCGCATCAATTGCTAAGGATGCTAAGATTTGTCAAACTCTTGAATGATCTGTCACTGGTTAATAAGGAGTATGATCTTGAAGATTCAAACCTTAAATTCCTGTTAGCTCTTCCTGAATGTTGGGATTTGAAGGCAACAACAATAGGAGACAATTACAATCTTGATGAAACAACTCTTGATGAAATTTATGGAATGCTCAAGACTCATGAACTTGAGATGGAACAAAGAAGCAAGAGAAATGGAGGAAAGTCAAGAACAGTTGCTCTTAAGGCTGAAGAAGAATCCCCCAAGGCAGCTACCTCAAGGAAAGACAAGGGTAAAGCTCTTTTAACAAAGTCTGATACTGAGTCATCAAGTTCTGAAAGTGATGATGACTCAGATTCTAAAAGCTTGCCTGAGACTGATGCTGATGAGGAGATGATGAAGCTGTGTGCTCTTATGGTGAAAGGGATCACAAAGATTGCATACAGGAAGTTCAGGAAGGGAAAGAAGTTTTCCAGGAAAGGCATAAATTCTGATAAGAAGAATTTCAGAAGATCTGAAGGCAGAGGAGGAAAGTCTGATAGAGGAGATTATACCAATGTCAAATGCTATAACTGTGGTGAGAAAGGCCACATATCTCCTGATTGCAATAAGGTAAAGGGTGACAAAGGCAAGGCTCTTGTCACAAAGCAGAAAAACTGGACAGACACCTCAGACTCTGAAAGTGAGGAGAACTATGCATTGATGGCAAATGCTGATAAAGAAAGTGCTGAGAGCAGTTCTGAAACTGCTGAAACAAAGGTACCTCATACTACTTATGCTTTTCATACTGATGATATTAATGAGTTGAGAAGATATCTTAAAACCATGTTTGTTAGTTATAGAGATCAAACTTTAACATCTGAAAGATTAACTTCTGAAAATCTTGCTTTTAAGAAAAGAAATGATTTCTTAGAAAAAGAGTTAGTTATGTTCCATCAAACTCAGAAGGATAGAGATGATGCTCTTTATGTTAGGGATGAAGTGCTAAAAATGAATGAATCTCTAAAAACTGAGTTAGAAAAGGAAAGAGAAATAATTAGGACTTGGACTAACTCCGGCAAAACAACTCAAAATTTGCTAAGTAGTGAAAATTGGAAAGAGGGCTTAGGTTATGGAGAGGATAAGAATGATAAAGGAACTGTAGAAATTAAGCCTGTTGTTAAGCAAAAGCCAAAGTTAAAACCTGTTAAGTTTGTAACTGAAAAGTCTGATAATGATAAATCAGAAGTTAGAGAGGGATTAACTTCTGACAAACTAAAACAGGAAAAGACAGCTGAAGTAAACATAGGCTTAATGATTAAGAAGCAGCTTAAGCATAAGCTGAAAGATGTTAAGAATGTAAACAAGGTAAAATTACCTAGGAAAAATAGGAATGGAAAGGAAGATGTGAATAAAAGCAATGATTATAAACCTATTCCTGATGCTCCTAGGAAAACATGTCATAACTGTGGAAGTTCTAACCATCTGGCTTATTTTTGCAGGAAGAATAAGAACATTAACTCCTTACCTTCAAAATTAAGAGTTAAGAGTCAGTCTGTTAGATATAAACCACAAAATCCTTGTTTTCATTGTGGTAGTTTATGGCATTCTATTTATACTTGTAAGGAATATCATAGTTTGTACTATGATTATTATCAAATAAAACCTTCTTTGAAGAAAGTTTCCATTGTTCCTTCTAGTGTAAATTCTGATACAAAGTCTGATAGTGTAAATTCTGATAAGAAAAATGTTAACATAAACTCTGATGCTAAATCCGTTGCAAATGTTAACAAACTTGATAAGGCCAAAGGATCCAAGCAAGTCTGGGTCCTTAAAACTAATCATTAGTGGTCTTTGTGATTGCAGGGCAACAGGAAAAATATTCTAGTTCTGGATAGTGGATGTTCAGGACATATGACTGGAAATAAGGCCCTGCTATCAGACTTTGTGGAGAAAGCTAGCCCAAGTGTTTCTTATGGAGATGGCAACATTGGAAAAACAATGGGATATGGCAATATCAATCTTGGGAATGTCATCATTAAAGAAGTAGCTCTGGTCTCAGGACTTAAACACAATCTGCCGAGTATAAGTCAAATATGTGACAGAGGTTATCATGTTGATTTCTTTGAAGAACACTATGAAGTTGTGAGTAAATCTAAAGGCAAAGTTCTTCTGATAGGATACAGGCGTGGTAACATTTATGAAGCTAAGCTTTCAACAAGTACTGATGGTTCTGCAATCTGTCTGATGAGTAGAGCATCAATTGAAGAAAGCTAGAATTGGCACAAGTAACTCTCTCATTTAAATTTCAACAACATAAATGAACTGGTCAAGAAAGATCTTGTGAGAGGACTGCCAAAGTCAGTATTTGCTCCTGATGACCTTTGTGATTCTTGTCAGAAGGCCAAACAAAGAAAATCTTCATTCAAGAGCAAGACTGAATCATCAATTCTTGAGCCTTATCATCTACTACATATTGATCTATTTGGTCCAGTAAATGTCATGTCTATTGCAAAGAAAAATATGCATTGGTCATAGTGGATGAGTTCACTAGATACACATGGGTGTATTTCTTGCACACAAAAAGTGAAACTGCATCTATCTTGATTGATCATGTCAAACATCTGGATAAATTGGTCAAAGATTCTGTGAAAACCTTAAGGAGTGATAATGGCACTGAGTTCAAGAATTTGATAATGGAAGAGTTCTGCAAAAACCATGGAATAAAGCAGGAATTTTCTGCTCCTGAAACTCCACAGCAAAATGGAGTTGTTGAAAGGAAGAATAGAACTCTCATTGAAGCTGCACGTACAATGCTTGAAGAAGCAAAGCTTCCAACCTATTTCTGGGTTGAAGCTGTGCAGACTGCTTGTTTTACTCGAAATGCAACACTCATTAACAAGCAAGGAAAAACACCATATGAGATGGTGAAGAAAAAGAAGCCAAATCTGAAGTACTTTCATGTATTTGGATGCAAGTGTTTTGTTCTCAAGACTCATCCTGAAAAGCTATCAAAGTTTGATCTAAAAGCTGATGAAGGAATCTTTGTTGGATATCCACTTTCCACAAAAGCCTTCAGAGTCTATAATTTGAGAACAAAAGTGGTCATGGAATCTACAATGTCTCCTTTGATGACAAGAAGATTACTGGTCTTGAAGATTTTATTGACCATGATCAGCTAAGATTTGAAAATGAAGACTCAAAATCTGATGCTGAAAATCCTGACAGTCTAAGTCCTGATACTGTAAATTCTGATGGATTAAACTCTGATGTTATTGAAACTGTGGTGACTACGCCAAAGGAAGATGCATCTATACAGGGGGAGCATACTCAAGATCTTACCACATCTCAAGAAACATCAGAGCATACGTCTGGATCTTCAAGTTCTGATTCGTCAAGTTTTGATAAACCAAGTTCTGACAGTGCTGAAAATCTAAATTCTGAGGAATCCAACTCAGAGAGCATAGTTTCAGGGGGAGCATCAGAAAATGAAAATGAAGACAGCATGGATCATGGGGGAGCATCCAGTTCTAGAGAAAACCTTCCATCTGCAAGGAAGTGGACAAAATCACATACACCTGATTTGATAATTGGAAATCCTAATGCAGGTGTCAGAACTAGAACAGGTACTTCAAACGAATGACTTTACAATTCTTTTCTCTCTCAGACTGAGCCAAAGAAAGTGGAAGAAGCTCTTCAAGATGTTGATTGGGTGCAAGCAATGCAGGAAGAGTTAAATAAATTTGAAAGAAACAAAGTCTGGATCCTAGTGCCAAGACCAAAGAATAGATCTGTTGTTGGTACAAAGTGGGTATTCAGAAACAAAACTGACAGTGATGGCATAATTACAAGGAATAAGGCAAGGCTGGTTGCAAAAGGATATTCTCAATATGAGGGAATTGATTATGATGAAACATTTGCACCAGTTGCTAGGTTAGAACCCATAAGGATATTTTTGGCTTATGCTGCTCACAAAAAGTTTACTGTCTTTCAAATGGATGTGAAAAGTGTTTTTCTCAATGGAGAATTGGAGGAGGAAGTATATGTTGAACAACCTCCAGGCTTTATAGACTCCAAACATCCAGATTATGTCTACAGGCTTGATAAAGCACTTTATGGACTTAAGCAAGCTCCTAGAGCATGGTATGAGACTTTAGCTCAGTTTCTTCTGGAAAGTGGATTCAACAGAGGAACAATAGACAAAACACTGTTCTACCTCAACCATGAAAAGGACTTACTTCTGGTCCAGATTTATGTTGATGATATCATTTTTGGGTCTACAAATGAAAGACTTTGCAAGAAGTTTGCCAAACTGATGCAGTCAAGGTATCGGATGAGTATGATGGGGGAATTTAGCTATTTTCTGGGCCTTCAAGTCAAGCAGAATGAAGAAGGCACTTTTATTTGTCAGACTAAGTACACCAGAAATTTGCTGAAGAAATTTGGAATGCAAGATTGTTCAAGTGCATCCACTCCCATGGCCACTGCAACAAAACTGGATAAGGATACTGGTAAATCAGTAGATATTACTGATTACAGAGGTATGATTGGCTCTCTACTCTATCTAACTGCTAGTAGACCTGATATCATGTATGCTACCTATCTTTGTGCAAGATTTCAAGCAGATCCAAGAGAACCTCACTTAACAGCTGTGAAAAGAATTTTTAAGTATCTTAAAGGAACATCTGATCTGGGATTGTGGTATCCTAGAGAATCAGATTTTAAACTAATAGGTTACTCAGATGCAGATTTTGCAGGTTGCAAAATTGACAGGAAAAGCACAAGTGGAAGCTGCCAATTTCTTGGAGGCAGATTGGTTTATTGGTTCAGCAAGAAACAAAAGTCAATTTCCACATCAACTGCAGAAGGAGAGTATATTGCTGCAGAAAGCTGTTGTGCACAGATTCTTTGGATGAAGAATCAGTTACTGAATTATGGGTTAACATATTTCAAAATCCCTATTTACTGTGATAATCAAAGTGCTATTGCTATGACAGGTAATCCAGTTCAACACTCTATGACAAAGCACATCAGCATCAGGTACCATTTCATAAGGGAACATGTGGATGAAGGTACAGTGGAATTGCACTTTGTTCCAACAGATCAACAACTAGCAGATATCTTCACAAAACCATTGTGTGAAGCCACTTTTACAAGATTGGTAAATGAACTTGGAATAGTTTCAGGTTCTTTCTCTAAATCTGCTTAGTCTTGTTCTATTATATCAGACCTTATGATCAGTATTTACAGAATTTAATCTCTTTGTGTATTTAGTGCTTAATTGACAAATGTGTTTAAGTACTGACTGTTGTCTGATATATGTTTCTAAACTCTGATAAGTGATATGTCTGTTTAAGTAACTATTCAATCCTATGAGGATAACTGTGCTAGATGCTGACCTAGTAGTCTTCAATAAACAAATTATCCCTTGTAAGAAGTAATTATTTCTGTGGAAATCTAATGACACAAGCAAATTCTGATAATTGAGCTTAGTTGAGTTTACTTTGTTTATCTTATTACTAAGTCACAAATTAGAATAATGCTACTCATCTGTTAAGTTCTGATACTAGTAAATCTGCTGAATGCACTAAGTGCTGATAAACCTCACTTTTCAAAAGAAAAAGCAAAAGGATCAAAGAATAAAATCAGGTACTCCTTTGAGATCTAGAGTAAAAATGTGGAAGGGACGACCCAAGTGCATTGCTGGTATTAAGTAAATATGTATTAGAAAAGCAAAATATTTTCTTGGTGACTTTTCACACTCTATGATTACTGGAGAAATACTCTGATAATAGCATAAATTCTGATAAGCAGTCGTGACTCACTTACACTGAGAAGCCACTGTGAAATGGAATTTAAAAAGATGCATAAAATTAGCACAAAATAGTTGAGGTGGACTCAAGCATGAACTTATTCAACAGTAGGTTTCAGAATAATGACAGCTGTTTAGCAAAGTTTTAGTTATGCCTTATTTCTAAGATGTACTGAAGTGACTTAAACTTTACTCTTTGTCTGACATTTAGCTTAATGCACACACTAATCACTCCATATGAATGATGAAAATTACTGTGGTGGTCTATGTTGTTTTAGATAAACAGTCATTGTGTCACTTTGCACAAATTCTGAGGACAAGTTCTGATTGCATGTTCTGATGATTAAGTTCTGAAGAATATAACTCAGAACTTGTATGAGGACTTACTAAGATAGGCATTCCTTTTTCGAGTTAAGAAATTATGTTCTGATGACTGTTAAGTTCTGATATAAGTCTAAGTTCTGATATTACATTCTAATTCTTTACTTGACTTATCTGTGGATAAAATTTGATAGCAGTCTCGGTTCAAACTAGAATATGTTGAAGTGGAAGATTAATAGTCACTTTGGTTAGGGTTAATGGTATTCGTACTTGAACAGTCAAACTTTATTGTTTCTTGTGCGCATTAAACCATGTTTTCTCTTTCCAATGAATGTTTTTCTTTTTCCAAGTCTGGGGAGACGAGGTAGAATTAATTCTACCTGTCAGCATTAAATTCCTTTGCGCCTTCTGGCATTCTCTTGCGTATATAAGCAACCACTTCACATCAGCCTTCTCATCAAATTTTTACTCCCAACCTCACCTTACCTTCATAATTTTTCTTTCAAAAACACCATGGTCAGATACAACATGTTTTTGAACTACGAAACCTTCAATATGGAGCTAAGTTGTGCCGATTGGTAGCAGGAATGGCACGTCACTACCATTCCTGATGAGATATGGGACTCTGCCCACATGAGGTACTCACCCACCTCCTGTTTTTCTATATTGATTACCATCGCCATCTGGAGCGATTGGAGGAGGAAAGGCTGGAAGCTCTCCGCCAGCAAGAGCGAATCATTCGACTCGCCATTCTGTTTGTCGAGAGTAGGAAGAAGAAATGATTTATTTTCTTCTTCCTATTTTTCTTCATCGTCAGCCTTGCCCTGCTTCTTGAGCTAGGACTAAGGCTGTTGATGTTAGGTTTAGCAGCTTAGGGAAATCTTGTATAAATTCTGATGTAATTTCAATTTCATGAATGTGTTCACTTGATATATTAATGAAATTTGTTTTTGTTTCAAAATTTTGTCTCTAAGTTCTTTTGTAATGCATTGATAAATCCTGATACATAGTCATTTTCTGGTGACCATATAACTTCTGTTTTAATTTAAGTTCTGATTTTCCTTTATCAGTACTTACTCATCTGATTTATCTTGGTCATTTTCACTTGATTTATTTTCAGAATATTAATGATGCAGTGAAAAATAATTAAATAAGTGGGAACGGTTTCAATTTTGAATTAAAACTGTTTCACCTTGATTAATGGAATATCTGGGTAGGTGGAACAGTTTTTCCTTGAAAAACGACAAGTGGGTAAGTAATGATTACTGTTTTCTCGAGTCCAGTAACTATCCGTTATTACTGCATGTCTGACAGGTGTCCAACGGTAACATTTTTTTTTGAGTATAAGTAAGAAAGAGAGAAGATTTTTTTTTAATCTTTTATTTCCCTTCAAATTTTTCTCTCTCTTTGCTTTTACTCTCTTTCTTATTCTCACGTTGGTTTTTCATACAGACATTTTATCAAACACCTAACAGGCACGCTTAAATCTCAATTTTTCACATGGCACCTAAGGATTTAATCATTGATGGAGCTAAGTTTGTTCCAAACAACTATGCTGCAATTCTTGATCATGCTGAAGCTTCATCTGAATTGCATTTTGTGCAAGATCTTCTTGCACACAGTGAGATTGGGTATGCATTGACCCAGCCTTCAGTCTTTTCAAGCCAACAAGTTCTGACATTTTGGCGGACTGGGCACTTTGATGATGGTGGTAGACATGGCACTCCTAGTATTGTTTTCGAAGTGGGTGATTCTACATATGCAGTCACTCCTGGTACAATACGCAAGGCTCTACATCTCCCAGAAGGATGTACCTTTTCAATTCCAGAGGAATCAGCTCTTTAGGAGTTAATGGCCAATTTGGGGTATGAAAAGAGTTTGGCAATACTTGGGCAGTTGAAACGGGCTCATATTAGAAGAGAATGGAGCTTCTTCTTTGACTGCATCACTAAAGCTTTTGGGAACAAATGTTCAAATTTTGATGTTATCCCAATTTTGAGTCAACACATCGGGTATGCTGTTATAAACCAAACTCATTTTGACTTTGCAACTGGTATAATTGGTTTTATTGGAGAGAGGATGATAGAGGATAGGAATTTTGTTTACTTTGCTAGATTCTGTTAACTTATATATACTTTTTCTACTGATGAACCTCAATTAGTCAGTTCCTCAACTCCACCTTTTAAAGTTGCAAAACGTTACTTTAATGACCTGGTAAATGCTGACACTAAGAAATCAATGGTTAGACCTTTACAGATTCCTCAGTCTGTAAAATAGATCTTAGTAAATGCTGATCCTGATACTTATAGATCTGTTTATTCTGATGTCCAACCAATAACAACCTCCCAAAAATCACAACAACCATCAGCACCTACCACTCATTCTACTCAACCAACCCTCAGACAATATATCAAATCCTATCTCTCCACTTCACAGACAGTTCAACCCTCATCATCAGCACCTACTGTGAAGCCTTCATCTTCCAAACCAAAGAGGACAAAGACTGTTCCTAAAACACTTCAGAAGAAAAGGAAGATTGCTTTGAGAGATAAATCTGATACTGAGGAACAGGTTCCTTCTTCAGAACCTGTTATTGGTGAAGCTGAGAAAGAGACTTCTCAGAAGGATTCTGGAATTGGGGGATCTAGGCTTCTCAAGAGGCTTAGAAGAATGACTGTTCCTGAAACTCCCAAGGAATCCAAATCTACAAAGAGATACAAGAAACAGAGGGCAAATAGGCCAGTTTCAGATGATGAAGAGGAAGCAGCTAAGGAAGGGGATCAGGAATCTCTGATCTCACAAGAAAAGGAATTTGCTAACGTTACTTCTTCTCCATCAACTCCATCTAAGGAAGCTGTTTCTGAAAAGGTTATCACAACATCTGTCTCTCCTGTTGATCCAGGCACAAGTGATGATATTGATGTTCAAAACTTGGTTGTGCCTGAAGTAAATCTCTTAGAAGCTCCAACAGTAACTAATCCTTCAACAACCCCTGTTACTGATGTTGTTCAAACTCCAGAGTTATCTACAACACCTTCTCTGCATCTAGATGCTGATGATCAGACTTTAGGTGAGCATCAGGATATGGCTGTTGATCAGAACTTAAAACCAGATCAGCAATTAGAGGATGCTGAAGTCTCCATTGTTACTCACACTGTTGTTTTATCAGAGGATACTGATTCTGTAAGTTCTAATGCTGCACATGCTGGAGATACTGGTGATGCTGCTCCAACTACAGATGCTGATGAAGCAGGTCCTTCAGGACATGCTCCTCAATAAACTATTCTTAAGTCTGAACTTGTTAAGAAGTTTGTTATAGGAGAAGCACCAGTGCCTTGGAGTGAAACTCCTGCAGGTCAGGAGTGGACTAAGGAATGGAATTCAGTTTCCTGTGTTCCAACTGAAAAGCATCTTGCTGAGCACTTGACTAAAGCTGATGAAATGTTAAATTCTGATGATTTCAAAACCCAGCTTAGAGTCACTACATTGAGTACTAAACATCTCCAAGGTCTTCATTCAACTACTCATGCAGAGCTACACAAGATTCGGGAAGAATTTATCAAACAAGATCAAATTCACAAGATTGATAAGAAATAATTCGTCAAGCCTACCTTTGACAGGATTGCTTTTATTGAGAAGACTCAAGAGAAACAACAAGCTCAGATTGATGATATTCTGACAAATCAAGCTTCTCAAAAATCACAACTTAATGAAATCCAAGCCTCAGTGGAATTGCTTGTCTCTCTTCTACTACCTGCTGACGCCAAAAAGGGGGAGAAAGTAATTAAGTCCAAATGCAAGACTGACAAGACACTGAAAGGGAAGGATGATGAAAAGGATAATCTAGGAAACTCTGGAACGGGTAAAGGTCATAGTCAAGGTAGAGGTTTCACATCAAGAAAAGCTGCAATCACAAGTCACATGACAAGTTCTGATACTGGGAAAAGAATAAGTTCTGCTACTAGTAAAAGGATAAGTTCTGATGAACTTTTAGATCTTGATGAGGAAATGTCAAGACAGTTATTTCTTCAGGAAAATCCAGGAATGGACTTGGAGAGTTTAATGGAAGAAGAAGCCAGACTTAAATCAGAGAAAGTCATATCTAAATCTGAAGCTTCTGGTAAAAAGCCACTTCCAAAACTCAAAGGCATTGTGATCAAAGAAAGGACACATACTGAAGCAACATTGGCTAAATCACAACCGTAGATAGATCCAAGATCCAAGGGTAAAGAAAAGGTTGGTAAACCTATCAAGGTTTATGTGCCTCCTGAGGATGAAGAAATTACTGATGAAAAGGGTGATCTTGCTCTGACTTCAAGAAAAGTTCTTAAAACAACCTCTGACATGGCTCAAGTTGTTCAGAGTCAAGAAACTGTAAGTTCTGATATTCAGAAGAAGCAAGTAACCTCTGACATAGCTCAAGTTAACTTGATATCAGAAGATAGACCAAAGACACTCCTACCAGGATTCACTAAAGCAAAACAGACTCAACCTTTGAAGACTACTGCAAGTGGTTTTGAAGCTAGAGTAGTTACTGGAAAGGAAGCAAGAGATAAAACTGGATTGGGAAGTGCTGATGAAAGGAGAATACAGAACACTACCAATGATCCAACTTCCTTGAGTGAACCAGGTATTGGAGCAACTCCTGAGAGATTGAATCAACTGGAATCTGTACAAATGGTTTACCATACCTACTTGAAAGAATACATCTTGTTGTATTTCATGACAGATGGTAGGGTTTATCATATAAGGCAAAATGCCATTCCATTGAAGTATTTTGAAGAACTGGAGCATGTACTATTCTTACTTCAAGTGGATGACAGATTGACAGGAACTACTGCAAACTATTTGAAGGATCAGATTCAGAGACAGAAAAGCTTTATTCTGTTAAATCTGATAGCACATATGTTCCAAAGTACAGAGATCACAAGGGTGATATAGTTGAAATGAAGCCCAACACTGCTAAAATTATAACTACTTTTCTGGGTAACAGGGCTGCGGAATTCAATCTTGAGTCTGATAAAGCTTATTTGATCAGACTGGATCAGGATATAAGAAAAGCAAAGATTAATGATCTCAGGGCTGCAATCTTTCAAATTGGTGAAGATACTGCAGAGCTTAAAGATGCCAAAAGGAGAATGATTGATGAACTTAGATATGCTGAGAGATGTTTGTTGAAGAACTATCTCAGAACAACTCCTGACATCAGAGAGATCAGAAGATGAAGCCAAGTCAAAGATCTACAACTACTTAAATTCTGATATTTGTACACACTGAAGTTGTTACCAGAAGTTAAATATTGGTAAAGCTTCAAGGACTGTAAGTTGTAGTTATCTAGTCTAATTCTCATGCATTTGTACTTAATGTTTTTGACATCATCAAATATCTGTTAAACTTGTATATTATGTTAATTTACAAGTTGGGGGAGATTGTTAGATATATTTGATAATGTCATGGCTAATATGATTTATGTTTAGTTTTCAGATCTTACTTAACAGGACAAATCAGTACTTAACTGGGAATCAGTACTTATACTGGAAGTCAGGACTTAAGGATATCAGTACTTATATTATCAGGAGATAATCATTAGAAGATGGATATCAGAACTTAAGTGCTGAAGGACGATTAGATAAGGATAGTAGCTGATTAAAAGAAAGAAGATCGAGATAAACATAAGAAGAGATATGCATGAAGAAGGAATTCTGTGAAGAATGGAATACTTGGAAGAAAAGATATCTGATTGATATATTTTAGGAAGCAGAATTATATTCCATATCAATTAGCGATTATCTTGTAACTGTGTAGTATATAAACACAGACATAGGGTTTACACTATAAGTGTTATCATATTCGAGAAGATTATTTATTTGAAACCCTAGCAGCTCTCGTGATATTTGTTCATCACTGAGAGGTAACAGTTCCATACTGTAACAGAGTTTATTATTTCAATAAAGTTTGTTTTCTGTTACTTAAGATATTAAAGTTCGATTTGATTGTATTATACACTGTATTCACCCCCTCTACAGTGTGTGTGACCTAACATATTCCTTGTAATTATGCCATCACTATCAGTTTTGTTTCTGAACACCCATTTTGTACCAACAACAGATCTATTCTTTGGTCTTGGCACTAGGGTCCAGACTTTGTTTCTTTCAAATTCATTTGACTCTTCCTGCATTGCTTGCACCCAATCAGCATCTTGAAGAGCTTCTTCCACTTTCTTTGGTTCGGTCTGAGAAATAAAAGAATTATAAAGACATTCACTTGAAGTAGTTGTTCTAGTTCTGACACCTGCATCAGGATTTCCAATTATTAAATCAGGTGTATGTGATTTAGTCCACTTCCTTGCAGATGGAAGGTTTTCTGTAGAACTGGATGCTCCCCCATGATCCATTCTATCTTCATCAATATTTTCTGATGCTCCCCCTGAAACTATGCTCTCTGAGTTGGATCCTTCAGAATTTAAGTTTTCAGAACTATCAGAACTTGGCTTATCAGAACTTGATGAATCAGAACTTGAAGAGCTAGTTATATGCTCTAATGCTTCTTGAGATGTGGTTATATCTTCAGTATGCTCCCCCTGCACAGGTGCATTTTCCTTTGGCATAGTCACCACAGTTTCAATAACATTAGAGTTTAATTCCATCAGAGTTTGCTGTATCAGGACTTAGTCTGTCAGGGTTTTCAGTATCAGAATTTAATTCTTCATTTTCGAATCTCAGCTGATCATGATCATTGAAATCTTCAAGTCCAGTAATCTTCTTATCATCAAAAGAGACATTGATAAATTCCATGACCACCCTTGTTCTCAAGTTTTAGACTCTGAAGGCTTTTGTGGAAAGTGGATATCCAACAAAGATTCCTTCATCAGCTTTTAGATCAAATTTGGATAGCTATTCAGGATGAGTCTTAAGAATAAAACACTTGCATCCAAATACATGAAAATACTTCAGATTTGGCTTCTTTTTCTTCACCATCTCATATGGTGTCTTTCCTTGCTTGTTAATGAGTGTTGCATTCTGAGTAAAATAAGCAGTCTGCACAGTTTTAGCCCAAAAATAGGTTGGAAGCTTTGCTTCATCAAGCATAGTTCGTGCAGCTTCAATGAGAGTTCTATTCTTTCTTTCAACAACTCCATTTTGCTATGGAGTTCCAGAAGCAGAAAATTCCTGCTTGATTCCATGGTCTTTGCAGAACTCTTCCATTGTCAAATTCTTGAGCTCAGTGCCATTATCACTTCTTATTATCTTCACAGAATCTTTGACCAATTTATCCAGTTGATTGACATGATCAATCAAGATAGATGTGGTTTCACTTTTTGTGTGCAAGAAATACACCAATGTGTATCTGGTGAACTCATCCACTATGACCATAGCATATTTCTTCTTTGTAATAGACATGACATTCACTGGACCAAATAGATCAACATGTAGTAGGTGATAAGGCTCAAGAATTGATGATTCAGTCTTGCTCTTGAATGAAGATTTTCTTTGTTTAGCCTTCTGACAAGAATCACAAAGGCCATCAGGAGCAAATACTGACTTTGGCAGTCCTCTCACAAGATCTTTCTTGACTAGTTCATTTATATTTTTGAAATTTAAATGAGAGAGTTTCTTGTGCCAGTTCCAGCTTTCTTCAATTGATGCTCTACTCATCAGACAGATTGCAGAACCATCAGTACTTGTTGAAAGCTTAGCTTCATAAATGTTACCATGCCTGTATCCTTTCAAAATAACTTTGCATTTACAATTTCACAATATTCTTCAAAGAAATCCACATGATAACCTCTGTCACAGATTTGACTAACACTCAGCAGATTGTGTTTAAGTCCTCAGACCAGAGCTACTTCTTTAATGATGACATTCCCAAGATTGATATTGCCATATCCCAATATTTTTCCAATGTTGCCATCTCCATAAGAAACACTTGGGCCAGCCTTCTCCACAAAGTCTGATAGCAGGGCTTTATTTCCAGTCATATGTCCTGAACATCCACTGTCCAGAACTAGGATGTTTTTCCTGTTGCCCTGCAATCACAAAGACCACTAATGATTAGTTTTAAGGACCCAGACTTGCTTGGATCCTTTGGCCTTATTAAGTTTGTTAACATTTGTAGCGGTTTTAGCATCAGAGTTTATCTTAACATTTTTCTTATCAGAATTTACACTATCAGACTTTGAATCAGAACTTACACTAGAAGGAACAATGCTAACTTTCTTTAAAGAAGGTTTTATTTGATAATAATCATAGTACAAACTATGATATTCCTTACAAGTATAAATGGAATGCCATAAACTACCACAATGAAAATAAGGATTTTGTGGCTTATATCTAACAGACTGACTCTTAACTCCTGACTTTGAAGGTAAGGAGTTTATGTTCTTATTCTTCCTGCAAAAAGAAGCCAGATGGTTAGAACTTCCACAGTTATGACATGTTTTTCTAGGAGCATCAGGAACAGGCTTATAATCATTGCCTTTATTCACACCTTCCTTTCCATTCCTATTTTTCCTAGGTGATTTTACCTTGTTTACATTCTTAACATCTTTCAGCTTATGCTTAAGCTGCTTCTTAGTCATTAAGCCTACGTTTACTTCAGTTGTCTTTTCCTGTTTTAGTTTGTCAGAAGTTAATTCCTTTTTAACTTCTGATTTCTCAGTATCAGACTTTACAGCTACAAACTTAACAGGTTTTAACTTTGGCTTTTGTTTAACAATTATAGGCTTAATATCTATAGTTCCTTTTTCATTCTTATCATTTCCATAACCTAAGCCCTCTTTCCAGTTTCCACTACTTAACAAATTCTGAGTTGTTCTGCCAGAGTTAGTCCAAGTCCTGATAATCTCTCTTTCATTTTCTAACTCAGTTTTTAGAGATTCATTCATTTTAAGTACTTCATCCCTAACATAGAAAGCATCATCTCTATCTTTCTGAGTTTGATGGAACATGACTAACTCTTTTTCTAAATAATCATTCCTCTGTTTACAAGCAAGATTTTCAGAAGTTAATCTTTCACATGTGAAAGTTTGATCTCTATCGCTAATGAACATGGTTTTAAGATATCTTCTCAACTCATTAATATCATCAGTATGAAAGGCATAAGTAGTTTGAGGTACCTTTAACTCAGCAGCTTCAGGACTGCTATCAGCATTTGCCATATTAGCATTTGCCATTAAGGCATAGTTCTCCTCACTTTCAGAATCTGAAGTGTCTGTCCAGCTTTTCTTCTTTGTGACAAGAGCCTTGCCTTTGTCACTCTTCACTTTCTTGCAATCAGGAGATATGTGGCCTTTCTCACCACAGTTGTAGCATTTGATATTTGTGTAATCTCCTCTGTCAGACTTCCCTCCTTTGCCTTCAGATTTTCTGAAATTCTTCTTATCAGAACTTGCACCTTTTCTGGAAAACTTCTTTCCCTTCCTGAACTTCCTGTATGCAATCCTTGTGATTCCTTTCACCATAAAAGCACACAGCTTCATCATCTCTTCATCAGCATCCATCTCAGGCGAGCTTTCAGTTTCTGAGTCACCATCATTATCAGAACTTGATGACTTAGTATCAGACTTTGTGAAGAGCGCTTTACCCTTGCCTTTCCTTGAGGTAGCTGCCTTGGGGGATTCTTCTTCAGCCTTAAGAGCAACTGTCCTTGACTTTCCTCCTTTCCTCTTGCTTCTTTGTTCCATCTCAAGTTCATGAGTCTTGAGCATCCCATAGATTTCATCAAGAGTTGTTTCTTCAAGACTATAGTTGTCTCTTATGATTGTGGCCTTCAAATCCCAGTTTTCAGGAAGAGCTAACAAGAATTTTAGGTTTGAATCTTCAAGATCATACTCCTTATCAACCAGTGACAGATCATTCAAGAGTTTGACAAATCTATCATATAAATCAGTCAATGACTCATTAGCCTTTGAGTCAAAGTGTTCATACTCTTGAGTGAGTATTGTCTTCCTGTTCTTCTTAATCGAATCAGTTCCCTGACATCTTGTTTCCAAGGCATCCCATATCTCCTATGCAGTTTTGCAGTTTATTACCCTGTTTGACATTACATTATCAATGGCACTATGCAGTAAGTGTCGTACCTTAGCATCCTTAGCAATTGATGCGATATCTTCAGCAATGTAATCACTCTTCTCTTTTGGCACAGACTTTGCTCCTTCACCTACAACTGCAACAGCGAGTTTTGTTGGATTGTGAGGTCCTTCCTTGATTCTATCAAGATATTCTGGATCTTTAGCTTCCAGAAACATAGTCATCCTCACCTTCCATAAGGGATATTCAGATGGTTTCAATATGGGAACTCTAATAGCCTCATATCGACTATGGATTTGTGTCTTTGGAGGTTCTTCAGTTTTGGTGGGCTTAGTTGGAGTTTCAACTTCAGACATGATTGTTTTTTGATCTTAAACTGTTTGTGTGTTAACAGATTAGCTCTGATACCACTTGTTACGTCACACACACTGTAGAAGGGGGTTGAATACAGTGTATAACACAATCAAATCGAATTTAAATAACACAAGTAACAGAAAACAGACTTTATTCAAAGCAATAAACTCTGTTACAATATGGAAATGTCCTCTCTCAGTGATGAACAAATATCACGAGAGCTGCTAGGGTTACAATGAATAATATTCTCGATAATGATAACACTTATAGTGTAAACCCTATGTCTGTGTTTATATACTACACAGTTACAAGATAATCGTTAATTGATATGGAATATAATTCTGCTTTCTAAAATATATCAATCAGATATCTTTTCTTCCAAGTATTTCATTCTTCATAGAATTCCTTCTTCATGCATATCTCTTCTTACATTTGTCTCGATCTTCTTTCCTTTCAATCAGCCGCCTTCCTTATCTGAAAGTTTCCTTTAAGTCCTGATATTATCTCCTGATAAATATCTTCTGAACCTTAAGTACTGATAACTTAAGTTCTGACTTCAGTATAAGTGCTTATTTCAGTTAAGTACTGATTTGTCCTATTTAAGTAAGATCTGAAAACTAAACATAAATCATATTAGTCATGACATTATCAAATATATCTAACAGGGATATACTGTTATAATGAAGAACAGTATGTTGGAAGTCACTAAAGGGGATTTAGAGATACTCAAAGGTCAAAAAAATAAGAGAATTTTTTTGTGCTAAAAGGAGAGGTTATTGTTCGAGGGGAGGCATTGGTGAATCGACGTCGATGGCTTGATGGTGACCGTTAATTCGGTTGTGCATGAAATCATATTGGGTTGAAGGGGAGGATTGTTGGGGTTAAACCCAATAGGTAGTATGGGCTTGCTGATAGAAAACATATTTGAATTGGGTAATAATTGTATAGGTAGATAATTATTATTATAATTGAGTTGGGTAATAATTGTATGGGTAGACAATTATTATTATAATGGGATTATGTTATTAGTCTTGATGGTCAAGTTTGTGATGACTACATATACATAGTCATGCTATTGTTTTGATGTATGCTTGAGTATTGTTTGACTTAAGTATTGCGTGACCGAATACCGTTTGGTGAGATTGATTGTATTATTGATAACTATTTGTATTTTTACAATCAAAGTTGGGACGTGGGTTTTTTCGCGTCATATATTGTGCGTGTGTGTGTTTTGCATTGTTTGTTTGGTTATATTTGTGTGTATTCCCCCTAACAGTTCAGTACTATAAAGTTCAGTTCTTTTTAAGTTTGATATTACTAGTTCACTCTCATACATTGTTATCATATAAAATAGTATAATATATAAATTTAAAATTGATATATATTTTCCAAAAAAAAAATTACTCAGCAATTTCCACAAATTTTTGATTATATCATAATAACGGGGATTTTTTCGGTAGAAATATTTTATGGTTTTCGGCAAACAAATGAAATCGATAGCTTGCTTAAAAAATTATAAAATGTTTAGCTATGAAGTCATCAAATTCTGTTGCAATATTTTTTGGTAGAAATATATTATAGTTATCCAAGTATGTTACTTGGATAGCGCCTTCATAAGTGCTATGCAGGCAAGCGTTATCCAAGTGCATATACTCCCTCAGTCCTTTTCATTTCCTTACACTTTCCTTTTTGGGATGTTCTATTCATTTCCTTATATTTCAAAACTTTCCAAAAATAGTCAATGGGTCCCACCATTTCCCCACTTTTCCACCCTTTTCACACTACTTTTACCCCACTATCTCCCTTTTATACATTAGAAATCAATGGGTCTCACCACTTCACCCACTTTTTTTTTCTTTTTCACTACTTTATACATATTTGTTAAACTTCGTGCCCAATCCTTTTGATAATAAATCAAAAAGACGGAGGGAGTACTGCTTAGGGAGCACTTTTATAAACGCTATTGAAGCCCTTTTACTTAGAAAAAGCATCACATGCATAACTCTTTTAGAAATGCTATGCAAGCTTCACTTAAAAAAATATTTTTATTATTTTTTGCCATTTATTAATCTATAATAACAATTAAAAATTGAAAATTCATAATTACCATAAATTTTGGCATTGCCAATTCAAATCTCAATAAAAGTAGATTAACGCAACCTCCAGATAAATTCCAAATATCTACAACTTACATGAACCTTATATGGAAAGATCATTATTTACATATTAAATCTTCCTCATCTATTTGTACAATACATAATAAACCTAAAGTAGCTTATTTTCATGTTGCTCTGGTTGCCCTCTGGCTTGACAACTTTTTCTTCCTCTTTTTAATGTGGACTTTGCACTTGCTCCTTCAGATCCTCCCCTGTGCATGCAACTTGAAATCTTCCAATTAAGATAAGGACATGACAATGATCACAAATATAAATACATTGAATATGAAGGGATTCTAGTCACTTGAAAACACGTAAAAATGTAAAGTAAATATGCTCAAGTAAAAAGTAAATTCACCATTCAGAGCAATCTTTCAAAACAAGAACTAGGACTCCAAATAGATCTAGAGAGAGAACTAAATAGAACTCTAACTTCTATTTCTTTAACCAAATATTTAACTTACCCGAACATCAGTCATTTGCATTTTACCAACAAACCACAACATGCAGACCAACAAGAATAGATATGCATACCTAGGCGGCTGCAATTGCCAAGCAAGAATTTACCTGAACAATTCTATACCGACTTGCACCGACTGTCTTTTCTTGTCAATGGTCTTGTGTTGTGTGTTCATCAAAGCTTTATGTTGTATTTTAATGTAAGAGAGGGAGGGATATGATGCCATGATTTGTGTGTTTAGTTTATTTTGCACAGTACTTATTTACAGTACCTTGTCAAGCTTATAGCTTATCCATCTCATTGTTAAGACCATGAGCTACCTGCAACCTTGTCAAGCTTAGCTTGTCCCTATCGTTGTTAAGACCATGAGCTACTTACAGGAAGTGGTTGATAACTTAATACGTATGAATAAATTATTTTTGATTTTATATCGGAACTTGCTGAATTATAGCTCTACGATGAAGTTTATTCATTACCTTAACCTCTACGCTCTTCTGTTTATTTCTGTTGTCTCTGCCAGGACAGCTCTACTCTGGGCTCGAAAATGTGGAAAAATTGTTTTCTTTTTTGCATCAGTTTTTATTTTTATCTGAACACCCAAAAAACTAGTAACTTTTAGTTAATGCTTTCCTAAATTAAAATGAGTAATTCAGTTAAAGTTTAATGTGCATACTAGAATATAGGCCAGTGAGTACTAGTATTGAGTAATTAGATAAACTGTCCATACTAGAATGGAGGCGAGAGAAAAAAAAAGAAAAGGATAAAAAAAAATTACATGTTAGATTATATTTTTCATTTGTTTGGTTATATATCTTATAATGATTGTGAATCTTATGAACGAAGTCTTAACATTAACCTAAGATTAGTTGATAAATGTGTATACTTATTAATTTTTATTAATTTATATGATATCAACTACATTTTTGGAAATATATTTTATTATAAATATATGTTGCGAGTTGCGGTTGCGATTTTGCGATTTTCAAGAATTTAAAACCGCATCCAAACCGCGAATGAGCGGTTTTTAAAATTTAAATCCACAACCAGCCCGCTTTTCGCGATTATCCGCAAATGCGGTTCGGTTGCGAGCGGTTGAGCGGTTGGATGCGGTTGAGCGGTTGGATGCGGTTGAGCGGTTTATCTGTATAGCCCTAGTAACGATAAAGAATATTATTATGTTGCCTATTTATTGCAATGATGAAGCAGGCCTCTTCAATGGTTTCCTTCTAAATTTTTAATTTCCTGTTCTAGTGGTAGGTAGGGTGTAACAGTTCACAGAAAAAATTTTAAATGATTTTAATCTGTATATATATAGTACGCAAACCCTGTTCATTTGTTTAAACCAGGGTTCCCAACACCATGTTCAGTTTGAGAAAATATTCCTCAGTCTTATATATAGCTACTTTGTGAACTAATTTAGCGCTAAATTCCACTATTATGCGTGATTATGGGAAACTATCGATCTTATTGTAATTCTCAATCTTTTAATATATTGGTTCCAAATAAAGTGAAAAATTGAAAGTCTAAAATTGCTTATGTTTCAGGTCACTTTAAGAGACCCATAAGAAATTAGTTAGGAATTTGGCCAGAGATCATCATTTTGTTTTAAGTTTAACGTATCTTAAAAATGTCTATTTCATTTTTCTTCATGGTAAATTGTTAATTACATGTAAACTCTGTACATAAATGATTTGCAGATGCTTAAGTTTATAGTATTACTACACAACAAACTCATCGGTTTCAAGAATTTATCTATTCCTGCACAGGAACTTAACCCTAAGTCTAATACTACCTAAATTCAAACTAAAATTTGAGAAGATTAAAAACATCTTAAGATACCTTTAATTTTAAATTGTAATGCCAAGAGAAGAGAAGTTTAAAATCAAAGACGGAGCTATTGATAGAGATTAAAATGACTGCAAATTACGATCTCCACAATCTGAGATGAAGTTTGACATACCTTTAACAAGAGATATAATCAAGGCGGCTAAAATTGAACAGAAGCCCAAACCGAAACTTCTGGTTTCACTAATCAATTTAATCTCAAATTGAAATATTTAGGGTTTCAAGAGCAAGAACAAAAATCTACCAAATTGTTGAATCTCCTTAATCCATTGAACACCAAGTCGATTAGAAGTAAACATATACATTTAGATCAATATATATAATGTGTATCTCGAGCACTTGTAAAATTATGTACATATGAATGAAAGAGTTTCGGATTACAATGAATATCCTCTATACTGCTTCGTTATAATCTATCCATTATATATCCACTTTTGAACATCCCCCGTCTATCTGGAATGTGTAAGCGCTCCATCGGGTAAGAACCCGTCAATCCCAACAATTATAATCATTTGCAAATGATTTTAGGATGTTTGTTTGATGTGATTATTCCTCGAATTCTGAAGTGTGTCGGTAAAAGGCTATGGTGTTAGATAAAATCAACTTTGTAACGTTATGAAAAATACCAATACAGCTTTGGTAATTATATATGCTGATTTGTGATTTTCTTCAATTTCAGGGCTGAATTTTGCATTATAATCCCGAGTCTTACAATGTACTCCGGTTTTGACTTTGTCGTCAAACTATGTGGTGCTGCGGTTTTCTGAAAATTTATGGTTTCAAGCACCAAACTGGTTCTCTAACATATGTATTGCCAAAATTATATGGTAGTTCTGCTTTCAGAGACAACAAAGAGTATTTTCTTCTAATTCTTACTAAGGTTTGCACCATTTTTATACTTGTATGCCTTATATTTGTAGGGGCTCGTAGTTAACGCCCAAATGTGTGTTAAGTATTAGCAGTAAAGTAGTAAAGTTGGCCAATAATGCACTAATTATAAAATTCAGCTCATGGCCATCCACAAAAATCAACACGGAGAGGGTGCATGATGGTCTAATCTGATTCCAAAACTACTATCTGATTGTGGTTACAAAAATACTTTGACCTTAAAGGAAGTGGTGCCCTGTGACTAGGAGTAGTACCGCTTTCATCAATTTATATCAATGTTGCGGTATTGTTGACTTCGCGAGAACCTTCTTACAGAAGAGCGGAGCTCGAATAACTAATGAGTTTGATCTTCTAAACCATGTTTTCTTGAGTGTGCTTATGTAATACTTATACTTCATTCCCTTGATAAGTAAATTATAACATTTTTATATTTTAGGCCTATAGTATGCAATCATTCTGATATGTAGCCCTAAAATACTATTATTACAGTACTGCTCATTTTATATTCAATCCCAAGTCCTAACAACCTCTTGTCAATGCATTTCAGGCCTTTATTCGTGCTTTTTTTATGAAGTTGGATGCAAAAATTACACACAACTCCAATGTACCTAAATTTATGAAGTCCAATTGTTATGGCTTCATAATCTATATAGCAAGATAATCGTTGTATTTTACCATTTGAACGAGAATCACCCAAATATCTAGATAAATTGAGCTGGAAAAAATAGGCAAAGTCTTTGTTAGTTTGTTTATTTAGATGCAAAAAATATTGTTGCATTGATTGTTAGTATAATTGTACTGTCTCTCTTATCATTAATCAGTGGCGAATATAAATACACTCCAAATTGTTACAGTTGAAACTCCATGAGAGCCTACTAATAAATCTGACCAGTTTCTTACTTTCTTGCACTTTTCTGTGAAGGCACTGCAATGCAACCGGACCAGAGAATTAACAAAATACCATAATAGAAACCTTTTGTATAATAAGCCTTTAATACTATCTCAAGGGACTGCTATGACGGAAGACACTGAACCACCTAAGAAATTAACATCTAAGTGTGCGATTATGCTTCAGGAAATCAACACATCAACTCTCCACCCTATCATAAACGGCTTGGAGATTTATATTCTTAGGAAGATATGTAGTAACAAACAGTTGATCAAGAGAGTAAGCTCTGGCTCTATTAGGCTCTACTTTTTCAGTACCGGAAGTACTAACCCGTTTCGACTTATTAAAGTCGACGGTTAACTTATTAAAGTGTGTATTGTAGAGGAAGGCCCCAGCTAACGAAGATGATTCGGATGATGGTGAGAGCAATGACGAGAGTACCGAGTCTGATGAAGATCGTGACATGAGCCGTTCTTTTTATGATCATGTCCCTCGTGGTGGTCCAGTCATTAGGGGTTAATTTTAGCTTTATGTATTTGAATGTTTGTAAGATACCCAAGTTGTGGTTGTAAACTGAATTTGATTTGTAAACTGAATTTTAGTTTGCTTTCTACTTTTGATTGTGAATTAGTACGGATTTACGATATCACTAATGTAAATTATGTATTGTGACTTGATTGCGAGGTTTAGAGTTTGTTTTAAATTTGCGATTGCATGAGATTTTGGCAGGTTTAGAATTTAAATTGGAAGCCGAAAATGGCTGGATACTGAAAAATTAGTATTTGGTTATTCTGAAAAAACAAACTTACGACGGTTTTTCTTCAAACATTCCGTCGTAATTTTTCTGTTAAAACAAACTTACGGCGGTTGTTCTTCATATATTCCGTCGTAAGGTATCCATATTTTCATATTTAAAAATATTTTTTTTGAATTATCATTTCCCAGCTTGTGGGCCCCACCTTCTAAAATACGACGTTTTTCCTGTCGTAATATACCTTACGACGAATTCTTCCATCGTAAATTTATGATTTATCTCACTAAACGTGGGTCCCGTAAAGTAACATTCGACGTTTTTTTCCGTCGTATGTACATAACTTACGACGTTTTTTTCCGTCGTATTATGTTATCTTACGACGATAAATTCCGTCGTAAGTAGATTTATTATTTACGAGTTTGGAGTATTTTTTCAGGCTAAATCGATATACATTGTATGTTATTTCATCTGTAAGCGACATGAACTTTTATATTTATTATTTTGTCTGTGCTTTGTAAATATTTATTTATATGTAAATATTTTTGATTTTATTTTCTTTAAAGAGATTGACTGTGTTTTTAGATTGTTATCCTTAAGAGAAATCCGCAAATTTGAGGAAGATAAAGCGAGAAACATATAAAAAAAATAGAGTAAACATGCAGTGATCTGTTATAAGTGTAGAGGTTTTAACGTAGAAGAAAACCATATTGTTCTTTCCTAAGTTTGTACAACTTACAATTAAAAGATATCTTTATAATGTATTCTCTTAATTTCATGGAGTTAAAGTGCAATAGAGAAGGGAAATGTAGATATCAGATCTCAAACAGGTTTAGATTATTTTTTTCCTTCTTTGTTAATCTCCCTCTGTTTCTTCATTATCTAAATAAAGTGATTGTAGATATTTTTTCTAATCACAAGCCAAATGCAAGTGAAGGGAAGCCATAGAGGCTACAATTTTACATACTTGAAGTTGTTCCACAAATTGATACTAACATTGAATTGTGAGAGATTCACCTGTTAGATTAATTAAGACTGCAATTTTAAAATTTGATTTCTAGCTCATTAAAGGCTATACTATATATATATATATATATATGTATTTTTTAAGGAAAATGTTAGAGATACAAAATGAGTTATTAAAATAATTATAAATGCCATATGTCACATATTAGTTGGCTAAATATAAATGAACCCCTGACAGATAGGACCAATTAAATTTTTTTATTGTGTCACATCACCCAGCCATGTCATTATATGACAATTTTTTGTAAATTTCTTTTATACCTCTAACATTACTCATTTTTTAATATGGTTGGTTTGAATACAATCATAATCACAACTCTGTCAGGGTGATAATACATGTTTGCACCAGTCCCGAAATCTATGATATGTTCCCCATTATAATAACATATACTCTCTTCCAACTGTTTACATTTCTGAGGCAGTTTCCGGCACACATTCTAACGTGCATAAAAAGAATAGTTATGTAACTTATTTTTATAATTTTCTTTTTCTGAATAAAGTTGAATGTTTTAATTTTTATTCAGAAAAACAAAATTGTAAAAAAAAATTACAGAATTATACTTTATATGCACCTTAAAATACGTGTCGAACACTTTCTAAAAAATATAAACAATTGAAAGGGACGAAGGGAGTAATAGTTTTAACTGCCATTGCTTAATACAAGATATTAGAATTAACAGTAAGCCTTTTACTTTTGAGTCTCGACACATTAAATATGCACTTGTGTCATTCTACAAATGCAACTTAGACATGTCATTGATCATATATATATTCTCCGACCTGGAGCATTTTAACGTTTTTTAAGCATAAGTCTATTGTAACTTAGACATGTCCTATTATTTGCTTGCTTGAAATATATAAGGGTTTAATTATAAATTAGGTTACTTACTGCTTTCAAATATATTAAGTGAGTCACTAATTACAAAACTGACTCACGCGAGTTACTAATTTGAAAATTTGTATCAAAAATATCAATCCATCGTGAGTCGAAATTCTTAAAAGTATTTTATATTGAGTTTTACATATTTTTTTATGAATAATATTATATCCAAATGAAAAATTCTGAGTTCTAGTATTTAGATAATATTTTTAGATTTTTAAAAATTTATCTACTATTTATTTTTATTTAAATCAAATAAAATAATTAAAAAATAAAAATAAATAGTTTATAAAAATTTAAAAATCTAAAAAATTATCTAAAATAGTAGAATTCAAAATCTTTCATTTAGATTTAATATCATTTATAAAAAATGTGAAAAACTCAATATATAATATTTTTAAGAATTTCGACTAACGATAGAGTGATATTTTTGATATAAATTTTTAAATGAGTGACTCATTTGAGTCAGTTTTGTAATCAACGACTAACTTGATACATTTAAAAAATGTAGAAAGTGACCTATTTAATAATTAACCTCAAATAACCCAATATATAAATTTACCAAAGCGACATCATTTTTTTGCCATGCCTAACTTTGTCTCTTTATACATGTAAGTATACTTGTAAAAACTCGATGATTTTTAAGTCAATTTAATATGTATATAATGCTATATTAACAAGACTTGATGGATTGTTGATCTATAAAAAATATTATGTGACCGTTGTATTCTTGAACATGGAGTTAAGTTACTTTCCACTTTCTAAGACCTTCACAATATGTCATAGACTTGCTACTTTAATGATATATTTTATCCCTTGTCACTCGATATATTTAGGTAAAAAACTTGGTCACTTTTGAAGTTGTCCTTAGTGAACCGTCAAATCGGGGTTGCAGCCACCTAATTAACCTTAAACACTCGGCCGCAGATTTAAGTGGGTGTTTTTCAACAGTTTAATAGGTATTATTGTTTGCACTAGTATTGTCCCGGCCTGATTGGACTTCCATACCAATTAGATCGTATATTGGAATATGCTATGTCATGTATATACATGTATATGTTAAATCTTGATCGTTCATTTAATCTCAAGATATCTTTTACACGATTGTTGTATATCCAATTTTTGTTCGTAGACATTTTTGAATAAAATAAATATCTAATAACACAATCCAAGAGTGCAGTTTATTAATGAATTCAACTGCACTTCTAATAAACTCAAACTTGAAAAAAATAAGCTCCCACCTTCCATTTTTAGAATTTTGTTGTATCTATTATTTTTACCAAAATTTGCGGCTTAATAGATAAGTCTAATATGATTTAGTATTTAAATAATTAAAGTAAGAAAGTAAAAACAAGAACAATGAACGAACTCGACTCAAACAAACGGTGACGTGAAAACCCCCCCGTAAAAGGGTAAAAATCGCGGGTGGGACAATACCCAACCGAAATAGCTCCACTATAATGATATATAGATGAATAAAAGTGGTTACAATCAATTATATGATAGCAAATGAGGTATATAGCTCCATAATGGAGTAAGACGAGTGCAGAAAGTGTATCTTCAGTGCTGAGGATGTGTGTATGATGCTGATTAGTTGGTTTCCGTATTGAGTTCGTCATTTGGTCGAGTGTTTGAGTTGTTGCAGAAGTGTATCGATGTATGTATGTTGTAGATCAGCTAGGGGATGTATTTTCTTCATTTTCGCATGTATTTATAGGTGATTAAAGTCACTATGCAGTGGCTAATGTTCCAGCGAGTAGTCGTGGTTGGGTGGAGAAGATAACCTGAGTATTATGTATTGTGTAGATATGTCTCTCTCCCCTTGTGTAAGTAATCTTATCTGTTTATATGCTCCTTGGCAGCTTACCACTGGTCCCTGTTTTCCAGCCTCCACTCCTTATGAAAACTACTACAAAATAGGGATGAGAGCTCAACCATCCACCCTATTTTCATGGGTGGTTAATGACCAAGTCTTTAAGTTACACGGTTTTTGTACACGTCTTATAGCATGTATCAATATTCATGTCCTCATCTGTATTTTTGAGCTCTTAAGTCGTCACGTCCTGCTAGCCAATAATCCAGCAACAACAATTTCCCTTAATTTTATTGGGTGTGTTCAACATCCAATGAAATTATCTGAATTTCATGTTCATGTCAATTCTGATCTTTGTAATACTATTATAGGATAACTTATTACCATACGTACTTCAGTCGTTTTTATTGCAGATTAGTTTCTTGCCTAGCCGAGACTCCAAATACTTCATGTTGAGCTACTGTCAAGTTGACATGTAGTGTTTTCATACTTCTTTACTGTCCAAGAGATGAATCTTTCTAAAGCAACCATGTGTCGAGTCAGCTTTCAAATATCTTTAACAATAGCAGGAGACATCTTCTTAATAATTGCATTGTTTTTCTTGGTATAATTTTCTATTCTTCTATCCTTGTGCTGCTCTTGATGACATAAAGTGTTTTATGTCCTGATATACCTGTCTTACAATTTGTAGTCTTCTTTATGTTGGTATATCAGTTATAATCGCCTTCGTATATATATGTTCTTCAAGATACTTTGTTTGCTCGTCGTATTCATGAATATTTCTTGAAGGAAGTCATTGTTCTTCAGGAATCATATATTAAATGTGTGTGATGGGTAATAATACTTCAAAAAAAAAGCACAATTGCACTTGAGGTCCGAATGATGTTCTTCCATTAGACGATGTTTATAGCGATGACAGTGCTCAAAAGCTGTCTAAAGACGGCGATAACGATGAATAGTTCTTCTGTTGTTGTCTTTAATAGTATTTGATGGTGAAGAATCGTTATCAAATGTCATTCGTATAAATGTTTATATTTGTAAGTGTCGACACCGCGTTAAGTTGCTAAAAGGCCTTTTCATTTTGAAACAAACTTAGTAATACATTATTTTCATCACGTACAATATATGTCACACGTAGTTTATGTTTTCTTACATAGGTTCATGCATAACATGTAAGCTAGTTAAGAGGCCTCCCCCTCTTGAAACATACTTAATTTATCGAAAATCATATGTTAATAGACTCGGGATACTACGCCCCTTACCTATCTTGTATATTTTTTATTCGTAATGACAAAATAGGCCCTTGTCTCGTAATAGGATGATCAGTCCTCTCGAAATAGTAGAGTTATGATACTCAGCCCTTCATCTACTCTGTGGGGTATTTCCCCGTGCATTATACTCGTTATATATTTGCATTATGTATGATATGCAATGTATATAATTTTACTAAGTACAAGACATAAAGAACACATTATAGGTCTAGCATATGTATAAAGACATTGCGAATAAAGCATTGCGAGTATGTATATATGACATATATTGTATTGAAAATGTATAATCAAACATCTTTCACATAAAACATATCGGTTGTAAAGAAGAAATCATCTAAATCAAACATATTGCATACTTGTTGAAATAAAACACAAAGAAGAAAGTAGTTCATAGTGGAACATACCGATTAGAGTTATTGCAAATAGATTGTCACAAGGGCGTTACATATGATAAGACTTTGAGTGGATTATGTTCCAACTTCCAGGAACTTGTTTGGAGATGTCTCTAAGATGTCATTATAAGACATGACAAGTTGTTTAAGCGGTGGTGATCCCATGTCTTAAATGCCAAATGTCATGGCCAAGTATGTACCAACTTCTTTGTTTTTATAACTGTTGAATTCTTTTTGTATGCAGGTTATAGTCGAATCAGGTGAAGCGGTTGGATGCTTCCAGAAGTGCCAATAATTCATGCTCAGGTGTTATATTGACCATCATGTCATATGTAGATTTGTCATTAAGCTGATGAGTTTGTACTTTATCTTTATTAATGTACTTCTTGGTAATATGTGGACATGTCGTCACAATATGTGCGCCTTAGTATAGAATGATGTTCTGCCCTCTTCGTTTGCCCCGAGTTTGCAGTTTCTCTACTTGCGTGCCGTTAACTTCTTATTTATTAGGGTGATAGCCGTTTTTCGAATCTTCATGTATGTATTCTTCATGTCTGATATATGAGTTAGCTTTGTGTTATATATAGAACCTCTTTATGTTGGGCAAAGATAACCTCCTCAATATGTTGTCCAAGGCGATGGCGTCTACGAATATCGAATCAATGAAGTTTGCAGGTATAGTATTTTCAAAGGCTTCGGTGCTTCTGGTATTTAAGAAATATATCCATATTCTCTTTTAGTTGATTTGGTGTGTCATTTATTATGATTTACAACTACGATGCCCTAGTGTTTTATGTGATTGGTCATCATAATTCCACTTTTTATTGTTAGTAATTCATCTACATTCTCTTCTTATACTCCTTGAGGTCGGTGATATGAGTTATGTTCTTCTGTTATTGTTCTTCATCTTCATAGAGGTCATTTATGTCTTGTCATCGTACTATATTACATTTTTGATGATCTAATAAAGCCTTGTTTCACCTTGAATGTGTCATTTTTTAAATGTAGAGCAACCATGTATGATTGTAGCTTTTTTAGGACTAAAAATTATTGCCCCATTCATATTTGAGTTCTCACCTTGAATTGAAGCATCTTCAGGTTAAATGTCGTCAGCCATCATCAAAAATCGCATAAACTCTTAACTAATTTTTCACAAATGGTGCCAATTGTTTTTTAAAAAAATTAGCGGGTTAATAGCTAAGTCTAATACAATTTAGTGTTTAAGTAATTAAAGCAAGAAATTAATAACAAGAACAGTGAATGAACTCGACACAAGAAAATGGTGACGCGAAAACCCCACGTAAAATTATGAAAACCGCGGGTGGGATGCTACCCAGCCGAAATAGCTCCACTATAATGATATATAGATAAATAAAAGTGGTTACAATCAATTATATGATAACAAAATGAGGTATAATAGCTCCATAATGGAGTAAGACGAGTGCAGAAAGTGTATCTTCGGTGCTGAGGATGTGTGTATGATGTTGATCAGTTGGCTTCCATCTTGAGTTCGTCATTTGGTCATTTGAGTTGTTGCAGAAGTGTATCCAAGTATGTATGTTGTTGAATAAGCTAGGAGATTTATTTTCTTCACTTTGGCATGTATTTATAGGTGATTACAGGTCACTATGCAGTGGCTAATGTTCTAGCGAGTAGACGTGGTTGGGTGAAGAAGATAACCTGAATATTATGTATTGTGTAGTGAAAGGCATATGTCATAGCCTATTTGTTTATTCGAGAATTTAACTCAACTCAAATAAGGATGTAACAAGTAAATAGTGGCTCTATCGTCAAAGAGATCTCTCAAAGTAACATATGTCAAAGGATTAAGTAACATTGTTCATCTACAGACTTGAGGACTTAATTCACTGGAAGAAGCTCAAGATATTGATCATGCCTCAGTGATATAAATCAAGATTGTGGATTTAATCAAGTGACAGAGATCTCTTCAGGGTATCAATTAATTACAGGGATTTAATCTGAAGAAAATCAAGACATGAAGAAACATCACAGATGTTAGTCATTCATGAACCATACAGTACATCGAGTGTCAACATTCAAGTGATGAAATGGATTCATAAGTTTCAGTGATTTTCAGCAGATTGTCAGAAGAGTGGTTGTTGTTCAAGAATAGTATTAATTCTCTATTAATTAATTAAGTCATATAAATTAATTAAGAATATAAATTATATCTGCAAAGATTAATTTATTGATTAATTGGATTAATTGATTAATTAATTCTGAATTAATATTATGGTTTTTCAGAATTAATTTTGTATTTAAAATCAAAATTAATTCAGAAAAGACAATCTTTTGTATTAGTATGACAATCGGTATAACAATCAATAGTCATACCGAAAGTCATGCCAGTTCATTTAGATTGTCTTGCCGAAAGTCATGCTAGTTAAATAGACTGTCCTACCGAAAGTTCTACCAGTTAAAAAGGATTGTCTTGCTGAGCTATCAGGATTGTCTTGCCAGTTATATCAAGGATTGATTTAATATAAAAGCAGCAACTGATTTTCTAAAGATAGAGCATTGAATATCAAAAGAAAAACAGAAGAACACAGAACAAAAAAAACAGCAGAGAACTTATTGCAATTTCTCAGAACATTTATTTCTAGTATTAATTGTTAAATCTAAACCACTAGAAATACTCCTCTTGTTCTTGTGTAACTATCTAGCGGATCAAAATCCCTAGAACTTAATCTCAAATTGCATTTAGCATTTGATCCTTTTTATTACAAAAATAGAAAAAGTTCATGTCGAATTTATTCTAGATTTGGAATAATTTATTTGAGATTAATCCCTTGTAAACGATACCGTTGTTATAACACCTTTCAAGTTTAATAATAGTTTTATTTAACTTGAATTTTGTTTCAATTTTTTATTCCGCATTTTATTCGATTAAACGGTATTGTTTGTATTCAACCCCCCTTCTACAAACATATTGAGACCTAACATGTAGATATGTGTCTCTCCCCTTGTATAAGTAATCTTATCTGTTTATATACTCCTTGGCAGCTTCCTACCGTTCTTGTTTTCCAGCCTCCACTCCTGATGAAAGCTACTACAAAGTAGGAATGGGAGTTCAACTATCTACCCTATTTTCATGGGTGGTTAATGACCAGGTCTTCAAGTTACACAGTTTTTGTACACGTCTTATGGAATGTATCAATATTCACTCCCTCACCTATATTTTTGAGCTCTCAAGTCATCACGTCCTGCTAGCCAAAAATCCAGCCACAACATTTATAATGCGCTAGCTAATAATTTATTTATAATAGGTAATGTCAAACCCTTATGGTCAGAAAAGCTTATGGTCTGAAAAGGATGCGCTGCCTATATATATTTAATGTACTTACATGATTGGTGAACATTACCATAAAAATAATCTAAAAAACTAAAAGATTACCCACCTCAAGAAATAAGACTATGTAGTGGATTGTAATTCGTTTGAGCTTGTTTCTTGCCAAAAGTTTTCATGAAGTTCATTTTGAAGGACCAAGTTGCATACTACATTATTTGGTATTGTATATTATACAGTAATAGTTTTTAGTGTTCCATCCAATCTGATCTTGCACTAACATGTATATAGTAGAGTTCTTCCACACATGAACCACAATCAAACTTACGATGTGTGTAAAAAGGAATTCTTATATAATAAATAACATTCCTAAAGATATCCACATTCGGTGGCAATATGTTAAGAAACTAGTTGCTCTAAAATCTTAAGGTGTTATAGGAAGGCCCTTTCCAGGATATTAGTATTCCAACACTCCCCACACTTGAGAGCCCATTTTTGGATCGAAGAGTGGATCACGGGCACCCATTTTTTACGCCCATTTTTGGAGCATAACTTTATCATTCATGTCCATAATAAATTATGAGAATGTTGGGGGTAGTAGAGAGTCTAACCTGAGACCTCCCGCTAAATCGAGCTCTGATACCATGTTAAGAAATCAGTCGCTCTAAAATATTAAGGTGTTAGAGAAAGACCCTTTTAAGGATCTTATATTAGTATTCTAACATATTTTATATTAATAGTTTTTAGTGTTCCATAAAATATGATTTTGCACTAACATGTATATGTTAGAGTTCTTCCACACCTGAACCACAATCGACCTTTTGATGTGTATAAAAAGAAATTCTTATATTATATTAACACCATCTTTGACAGTTGAACATCGTTCTTAAAGATATTCACATTCGGTTGAAATACAATAGATAAACTAATTATCTACAAAATATTATTAGTGATCAACATTTTCTCGATGGTGATTTTGTTGAATCGGGTATAACTAGAAGTATATATAGACATATATTCTTGTGCAACTTAAACTCTATACATATTCAGAGCCACAAATGGACATGTGGACACAATTAGGTAAAAGATTGGTTGTGGGTTGAGGAAGGACTTTTGGAGAAGTGGATAGAAGTAGGAATAGTCATAGGCAATCTAAGTAATTTGATATTTCATATTATAAATATGACAAAAGAGTCTCGAAGCTTACACCAATATTTTCAGGCTGGTCTGTGATAGAATGTATTTATATATATATATTTTAGATAACTTTTGTCCTCATATTTATTGTGTTTTGCACTGATTTTGATATTTATTATTTAGGTTTTAATGTTTTATTGTATGATACAAGGAAATTCTAGACTTTGAAGGATTTGAAGCAAAAAGACCTAATTTGGAGTGAAAATAGATGAAAATTCGTATTATTAAACTACACGGGCTGCAAATACTGTTTGGGCCATATCTAGAGATCCAGAAGTCCGATTTTGATGATCTTACAGCCCACACGAATCCCACAGAATTCTATTTAGAGATAGTTCATTAATGGGAATCCAACTGGAGCATCTTGGAAACTGGAGTGAACAGACAACTACAGATTTTTATTACGAGATCCTATTCGGTCTAGAACTTTTACTTGTAAATTTATTAGAATGATAAAAGACTTTTATTATTAGAATATGAATCAAATTTCATTATTAGACGGTGACATAGATACGTATTATTGATGTTTAGACACATAAAATAGTTAGGGTTTTCTATGTAGAGAAGAAAGCCATGAATCTTGCTCCCGTGACAAGATTGAATATTATAGATTTTCTTATTTGATTTTCTTACATGTTCTTATTAGTTTAATTATGCTTCTTTATTTCCCTAGTTATTTTACTTGTTTAATCATTAGTGAGTAGTCATTTTCTAGGTCATAGATGGGAAGCCATGTTTGCATGATAACATTGGCGTGATTTTCACAGTGATTTGATTGATTATGACTAATTTTAGTTGATTATGTTTTAATTATTAATTTGTGTAATTGGTCGATATCATGAATTAATTTTATACAAATAAGAGTGATAGATCGGGAGATTTTACTCACTAAAGGCATATGATTAGCAGAATTGAAAGTGAATGCGGGAGTATCATTGGATTTCTGAAAGCGTTAGTGCTCAGGAGAGATTAACCATTGCTTTAATTACTTGATTAATTGAATTACTAAAATTTATTAATGTGTAAGCGTGTTTCGAGAGTGTTGATACTTGAGAGAGATTAACATACTTTAGTTACATGACCACTTTAGTGACTTTAGCTTAAAAGCCAGTTATTGTGTGAGTATGGTGGAACTAATTGCCCTAGGTTTCTTATTCCTTGTCTAGAATCTAATAGTTTAGTGTTAATTTAATTTTAGTTCTTAGTTAGTAAGATATTATTCACACAATCGTTCTGCTCTTGAAACAATCTATAGTAATTAAGTCGAAATTGATGGAACCTGTCTACTTGTGGATACGACCTGCACTTTCCACCTTATACTAGTAATAGACACCGTGCACTTGCGATGATACGACCTGCACTTTCCACCTTATACTACTAATAGACACCGTGCACTTGCGATGAGATATAAAATAACACACCGATCTGTGGGCCAAATTTGCAGGCTTTTAATTTGTTTGTATTGCTCAAGTCGAAAAAGTTTCACTTTTGACATGACAAGATTGACATGAGCCTTTGGGTATATAACACCTGAAGATGAATGTAACCTCCACAACTTATTAAATTGAATATGAGAATTTGTTTAATTTTAGTTGGCTATAGTCCCTTCATGTTTTTAATCAAGTCTATTTGAAATCAAATTGTAATAATGATTTATGTGTTCACGGTGCTATTGTGATAGTGATGTATCAAGTGTATGAATGAAATCACTTTAATGTACAATCAAACATACATAATAATATCTCCTCATAAAATGTAATTTTAAATAATGCTTCTTCAAAATAGAGAATATTAGATGCATATTTTATTTATAACAAAAAGTGTTTTCTACCATAAAAGCAACGAATTATATAAGTATTTGTGAGGATTTCAAGTATAGATTAGCTATAATCGATAGGATCAAAAGTTTTATAAAAAGTATGTTGGTGATTATTTAATTGCGCTTAATTCACTACAAGAAAAACAGCTTTACACAACTGTTTTGCACCGTTGTCTGTCACTGAGGTTTTCCGTCGTCTATCGAGGCGTCATCTGATTGCCTTCAAACAACGGTTACTTAAATCGTGACTAGAAACAACTTAGCACAATATTTGAGCAACACTTGTATAAAGATGAAACAGATAGCATTTTAAAAATATGAACTATTGTCTGAATACTGAACGTACAACAGTTTTATACAAAAAACTTTATTTTAGTGTGTTACACACAACAGTTTAAAAATATGAACTGTTATCTAAATATTTGTTTAAAGATGAAATATACAACAGTTTAAAGATATGAACCATTGTCTCAATACCTAAAATTAACAGTTTTAAAAATAAAACTTTTGTTTTAGTTCTATAAACACAACGGTTTCTTAAGACCCTTGTCAAACAATGGTTTCTAAAATTTTCATATTATTGTTATAGTCTTCCTCAAATGACAGTTTTTTTTATTGTGTATTATCTGGATAATTATTCAACAATACTTTAATTGAAACGCAATTACCCCACATTATCACATACAACTAATTTTGTGAATGAGACATACAATGGTTTTAGCATTTTTTAGTGAATTTCACAAAACTATTTATAAAATTAAGCTCATTTAAAATATATCAATTAATAATTTATAAATAAAATGGTGTCATAATTATTTTTTAATTTCACAAATAAAATCAAAATTTAATAATCAAAATTTATAAAGAACTACAATTATAACTACAAATCTATTTTTTACAATTCTTTATCAAAGTGGAGATTGAGATCCTCATCTCCCCTTATTTCCCTTCAATTTTTATACTTGACCTTGTAAGTTACTTATGCAAAAGTACCGTCTACATGTACTGCTTGTCTAGAAGACAATAAAAAACTCGAAAGCACTCTACTCCATCCATTTTATAGAGGAAAAGACCGAGAAAAAGATAGCCAAATCTTTTGAGAAGTCTAATATATGTCCCAGCTGCAAGGTCACAATGACCAACACAATTGCGGTCGTGGCTCTCAGCTTCTTTGGACATGTATCCTGTAAAAAATATGCTGATAAGTTCATGGCCGTGACATCTTTTAGTGCATCTTCAACTGTGCTCTTGATTTCAGTACCTTTGATTGGCTTGCTTAAGTTGCACCACTGCACTTGCATTCTTTATCACACTGGTGTCACCTGCATTGATCTTGGCAAGGCATTTAGTACTGGTCAAGATACTGCTGATCTTTATTGAACCAACTGCACAAAAACACATGAAATTCCATATATTGCATCAGGTATTGAAAATGATGTTTATCATTTTTCCCGACCATAGGTCATCTAAATGAGCCTTGTAGAAAAAAATAATAAGATCCTGGCGAGCTGTGACATAAATGTTCTTAAAGTTTCTACCAGGAGACCCTAGAAGGTGATCCTTAAATGAAGTCACAACCTCCCCACGTAAGTTCCACACAGCTACTATTTCGTTCCTTAATGTTAGGAATAATCGGGTGTTGTGAAGAAAAATGAACATTGATGGCGCCATAGATTCAGTTCTTTAATTTCACCTCTATCAGCTCAGAGGTCAGAACCTGTACATAAAAATTTCCAATTGTTAGACATTACACTCAAAACATACAATTCTACAAAACAGAGTCCAGAAATATTTATATTCTAAGAAATATCTATTGAAAATAGGTGTTTGACAATTGCAAGGTGTTGTTAATAAATTTCATCCAAGGTGTTGTTAAACAAGCTGCAGTTTGATACGGTGACAATACCTAGCATATCAGTACATTTTAACCAAGTTAATACCTTTTTCCTGGACAATATATTAATTTTACCGAGTTTATTACTAAATTTGTATATAAATGAATGGTGTCTATGACTTGTGTATTGTCTATATAAAGAGCCGGGACTTTGAGTTATTGGTTCAAGGTCATGCGTTTTAAAGGTCATTTGTGAACAAACACAAATAAAGAATGGATGGAAAAGTGTGAAACATTATGTTAATCAGTTTATATACATACCAATTGGACTATTTATTGTACTGAAACGTAGATCTTCAACTTCTTGCTAGTCATCCTGAAGTTCAAATAAGACAAAGCGTAACTATAAGGGATATATGCAACATTATAAAACTATTTTAAAATAAAATAAATACGAAACAAGCTAACATTTTCTAGTGGTCGTTAACTACTAATTCAAGTTGTAGAACTGTGCAAGATATATTCTGGAGAAGCGTTGTACATAGATGACTATTAATAACTAACCAAATACAGGGACATGATTATAGTGCACAAAGACAAGATAATGAGAAAAACAAGCCATATCCAGTTCATAAACTATTAACATACAACTTTCAATATATCAGATTCAAAAGATAAATGGTAACAAGTATAGAAGCCTTTCTCAAAATTTAAGTAATTCATCATCACCAATAAAATGTTAAGATTCTGCAAAATGGTAACAATCATTTATAACAAATTGAAAAATAGGAAGACGTTGTAATCATGTAATTGGAAAACTCTTCATTAATAGATTCTACTAACCATCAATTGCAGCATATTGGCTGTTAGCCACAAGCCTATCTTCTTCAACAAGTAGGTGTACATCTTATAATCCTCCAAGTTGTCCAACCCTTATCAATCCACCATCTTTATTACTAATTTTCTGCAGAATTTTAGCCTCTTCTTTGTAAATCTTAGATTATAAATCAAATAGATAAATATACTAGGGTATACAAAAGTTACATAAATCCTATATCTAAAAAATATGCTTTTTATAAAGTTACTGAATATTTACAAAAATGCATTATTTTTTCTAGTTACAAACTCAGTCATAAATAATAAGAATAGCAATGCACATCCTTTTTTAAGAGTTTTTCTGCATTTTTTTTATTTTCTCAAGTGCAAACAACACACATAATGTAGTAAAAATTCTCTAAAATACCCCAAAATTCATAGAAAAAATACCCGAAATGTATTTAAATAATACTTTTCAGGTTATTGCTATGTACTTACTCCTCTTTTCAACCTCTTACAAAAACAAATATTACAAAAGATTCAAAAAAGTATAACACTTATAAAGCAAATAAATTCGTTTATTGTGCTTCTACAAAAAAGGAACCTTCAAAATTGAGAACAAGAACCAAATTTCAAAAAAACCAAGCACAAAATATAAATAATACATCAAAGACCCAGCACAATTTGAACACATAAGTTCAAGCATTAAAATATAAAACCAACATACTGAAGATATAGTAGGTAATTAGATAAGCTCAAATTGAGATGAGATGAACCCCTAATTCCCTGAAATTTCAAATAAAAAAACAAGACGATACATACCAAATCGTGAGGATATAGAAGTTGTTATTGAATTTGTGAAGAGAGTTTTGTTGTAACTAACAATCCATCCAATTAGTAGTTGTAAATCAAGTTTTGTGATAGACTTTTTGTAAGAGGGTTACAAAAGAAAGGGAGAAGAGGGAGTAGATCCGAGAGAAAGAAGGAAGTCTAAGAGTTTTGTGTGAATTATTTGACTAAGGGAAAAAATATCCGCCCAAAATTTTTAACTCGTGACTCGTGTCATACTACTTGTATTGTAATACTTTGATATATATATATATATTAAATTGTTATTAATTACTTTTGGAGTTATAATTATATTTTTTATCCAATTTTATTTATATTTATATATTACTAAAATCAATATGATGTTATAGATCTATGTTCGAATCATCAAAAAATAATGTAGAAAAGTTAATTTGTTAATCGGGAACAAATCTCATGCAACTACTAGTTTCAATAGATTTTTATTATAAAAGCATACAAAATAAATTTAAAATATGTTAATTACTTTTTCACTTGACTGAAATAAAAATAACTTAACATCTGTTCGGTTGGATCATTATAAAAAATCATTTAAAAAATTTATCTGGTAAATCGGGAACGAGTCTCGTTGTTTGGAGTTGTACTTTTACTAGATTTTTCTAATCCTCACATGCAAGATGAATTTGAATTTTTTTTATAATTTTTTTATATGACTAAAATTGATATATCTTAACATCCATATGGTTGGATCGTCGAAAAAATTATTTTAAAAATTTATTTAGTAAATCTGGAACGAGTCTCGTTGTAGGGAGCTGGACTTTTCCTAATATTTTCTAATCCTGACATGCAAGATGATATTGAATTTTTTTAATATTTTTGTCATATGACTAAAATTGATACTCTTTCCGTCCCTTTCAATTGTTTACTTTTTTTAGAGAGTGTCCGACACGCATTTTAAGGTGCATATAAAGTATAGTTCTGTAATATTTTTTTATAATTTTATTTTTCTGAATAAAAATTAAAACATTCAACTTTTATTCAGAAAAAGAAAATTGTAAAAATAAGTTACATAATTATACTTTTTACGCACCTTAAAATACGTGACGGACACTTCCACATAAATGTAAATAATTGGAAGGGACTGAGGGAGTATATCTTAACATCCGTACGGTTGGATCGTCAAAAAAATCATTTTAAAAATTTATCTAGTAAATCGGTAACGAGTCTCGTTGTTTGGAGTTGTACTTTTACTAGATTTTTCTAATCCTGATATGCAAGATGAATTTGAAATTTTTTGTAATTTTTTCATATGACTAAAATTAATATGTATTAACATCCGTACGGTTGGATCGTCGAAAAAATCATTTTAAAAATTTATCTAGTAAATCAGGAAGGAGTCTCGTTGTTTGAAGTTGTACATTTACTAGATTTTTCTAATCCTGACATTCAAGATGAATTTGATTTTTTTTAATTTTTTCATATGACTAAAATTGATATATCTTAACATATGTACAGTTGGATCGTCGAAAAAATCATTTTAAATATTTATCTAGTAAATCGGGAACGAGTCTCGTTGTTTGGAGTTGTACTTTTACTAGATTTTTCTAATCCTGACATGCAAGATGAATTTGATTTTTTTTTAATATTTTTGTTATCTGAATAAAATTGATATATCTTAATATCCGTTCGGTTGGATCATTAGAAAAAAACATTTTAATAATTTATCTAGTAAATCGGGAACGAGTCTCGTTGTTTGGAGTTATACTTTTACTAGATTTTTCTAATCCTTGACATGCAAGATGAATTTGAATTTTTTTCATAATTTTTTTATATGACTAAAATTGATATATATTAACATCCGTACGGTTGGATCGTCGAAAAAATCATTTTAAAAATTTATCTAGTAAATCGGGAACGAGTCTCGTTGTTCGGAGTTGTAGTTTTACTAGATTTTTCTAATCCTAACATGCAAGATGAATTTGAATTTTTTTCTAATTTTTTCATATGACTAAAATTGATACATCTTAACATCCGTACGGTTGGATCGTCGAAAAAATTATTTTAAAAATTTATCTAGTAAATCGGGATCGAATCTCGTTGTTTGGAGTTGTACTTTTACTAGATTTTTCTAATCCTGACGTGCAAGATAAATTTGAATTTTTTTTTATAATTTTTTCATATGACTAAAATTGATATATCAAAAAATCCGTACGGTTGGATCGTCGAAAAAATTATTTTTAAAATTAATCTAGTAAATTTAGAACGAGTCTCGTTGTTAGGGGCTCGACTTTTCCTAGTATTTTCTAATCCTGACATGCAAGATGATATTAAATTTTTAATATTTTTATCATATGACTAAAATTGATATATCTTAATATCCTTACAGTTGGATCGTCGAAAAAATCATTTTAAAAATTTATCTAGTAAATCGGGAACGAGTCTCGTTGTTTGGAGTTGTATTTTACTAGATTTTTCTAATTCTGACATGCAAAATGAATTTGAATTTTTTTATAATTTTTTTTATGACTAAAATTGATACATCTTAACATCCGTAAAATTGGATCGTCGAAAAAATCATTTTAAAAATTTATCTAGTAAATGTAGAACGAGTCTCGTTGTAGAGAGCTAGACTTTTCCTAATATTTTCTAATCCTGACATGCAAAATGATATTGAATTTTTTTAATATTTTTGTCATATGACTAAAATTGATATATCTTAACATCCGTACAGTTGGATAGTCAAAAAAATCATTTTAAATATTTATCAAGTAAATCGGGAACGAGTCTCGTTGTTTGGAGTTGTACTTTTACTAGATTTTTGTAATCCTGACATGCAAAATGAATTTAATTTTTTTTAATATTTTTGTTATCTGAATAAAATTGATATATCTTAAGATCCGTTTGGTTGGATCATTAGAAAAAAACATTTTAAAAATTTATCTAGTAAATCGGGAACGAGTCTCGTTGTTTGGAGTTGTAATTTTACTAGATTTTTCTAATCTTGACATGCAAGATGAATTTGAATTTTTTTCATAATTTTTTTATATGACTAAAATTAATATATATTAACATCCGTACGATTGGATCATCGAAAAAATTATTTTAAAAATTTATCTAGTAAATCGGGAACGAGTCTCGTTGTTTGGAGTTGTAATTTTACTAGATTTTTCTAATCCTGACATGCAAAATAAATTTGAAATTTTTTTTATAATTTTTTCATATGAGTAAAATTGATATATCTTAACATCGGTACGGTTGGATCGTCGAAAAAATTATTTTAAAAATTTATCTAGTTAATTGGGAATGAGTCTCGTTGTTTGGAGTTGTATTTTACTAGATTTTTCTTATCCTGACATGCAAGATAAATTTTGATTTTTTTTTAATTTTTTCATATTATTAAAATTGATATATATCTTAAAATACGTACGGTTGGATCGTCAAAAAAATCATTTTTAAAATTTATCTAGTAAATCTAGAACGAGTCTCGTTGTCAGGAGCTAGACTTTTCCTAATATTTTCTAATCCTAACATGCAAGATGATATTAAATTTTTTTAATATTTTTGTCATATGACTAAAATTGATATATCTTAACATCCGTATGGTTGGATCGTTGAAAAAATAATTTTAAAAATTTATCTAATAAATCGGGAACTAGTCTCGTTGTTTGGAGTTGTATTTTACTAGAATTTTCTAATTCTGACATGCAAAATGAATTTAAATTTTTTTATAATTTTTTTTATATGACTAAAATTGATACATCTTAACATCCATACGGTTGGATCGTCCAAAAAATCATTTTAAATATTTATTTAGTAAATCGGGAACGAATCTCGTTGTTTAGAGTTGTACTTTTATTAGATTTTTCTAATCCTAACATGCAAGATGAATTTGAATTTTTTTCATATTTTTTTTTAATATTTTTATCATCTGACTAAAATTGATATATCTTAACATCCGTTCGGTTGGATCATTTGAAAAAAAATATTTTAAAAATTTATCTAGTAAATCGGAAACGAGTCTCGTTGTTTGGAATTGTACTTTTACTAGATTTTTCTAATCCTGACATGCAAGATGAATTTGAATTTTTTTTTTGACTAAAATTGATATATATTAACATCCATAAGGTTGGATCGTCCAAAAAATTATTTTAAAAATTTATCTAGTAAATCGGAAATGAGTCTCGTTGTTTGGAGTTGTAATTTTACTAGATTTTTCTAATCCTGGCATGCAAGATGAATTTGAAATTTTTTTTCTAATTTTTTCATATGACTAAAATTGATATATCTTAACATCCATACTCTTGGATCGTCGAAAAAATTATTTTAAAAATTTATCTAGTAAATCGGGAACGAGTCTCGTTGTTTGGAGTTGTACTTTTACTAGATTTTTCTAATCCTGACATGCAAGATAAATTTGATTTTTTTTTTAATTTTTAATATGACTAAAATTGATATATCTTAAAATACGTACGGTTGGATCGTCAAAAAAATTATTTTTAAAATTTATTTAGTAAATCTAGAACGAGTCTCGTTGTCGGGAGCTTGACTTTTCCTAGTATTTTTTAATCCTGACATGCAAGCTAATATTAATTTTTTTTAATATTTTTGTCATATGACTGAAATTGACATATCTTAACATCCGTACGGTTGGATCGTTGAAAAAATTATTTTAAAAATTTATCTAGTAAATCGGGAACGAGTCTCGTTGTTTGGTGTTGTACTTTTACTAGATTTTTCTAATCCTGATATGCAAGACGAATTTGAAATTTTTTGTAATTTTTTCATATGACTAAAATTAATATGTCTTAACATCCGTACGGTTGGATCGTCGAAAAAATCATTTTAAAAATTTATCTAGTAAATCGGGAATGAGTCTCGTTGTTTGAAGTTGTACATTTACTAGATTTTTCTAATCCTGACATGCAAGATAAATTTGATTTTTTTTAATTTTTTCATATGACTAAAATTGATATATCTTAACATATGTACAGTTGGATCGTCGAAAAAATCATTTTAAATATTTATCTAGTAAATCGGGAACGAGTCTCGTTGTTTGGAGTTGTACTTTTACTAGATTTTTCTAATCCTGACATGTAAGATGAATTTGATATTTTTTAATATTTTTGTTATCTGAATAAAATTGATATATCTTAACATCCGTTCGGTTGGATCATTAGAAAAAAAAAATTTAAAAATGTATCTAGTAAATCGGGAACGAGTCTCGTTGTTTGGAGTTGTACTTTTACTAGATTTTTCTAATCCTTGACATGCAAGATGAATTTGAATTTATTTCATAATTTTTTTATGTGACTAAAAGTTGATATATATTAACATCCGTACGGTTGGATCGTCGAAAAAATCATTTTAAAAATTTATCTAGTAAATCGGGAACGAGTCTCGTTGTTTGGAGTTGTATTTTACTAGATTTTTCTTATCCTGACATGCAAGATAAATTTTGATTTTTTTTTAATTTTTTCATATTATTAAAATTGATATATATCTTAAAATACGTACGGTTGGATCGTCAAAAAAATCATTTTTAAAATTTATCTAGTAAATCTAGAACGAGTCTCGTTGTCGGGAGCTAGACTTTTCCTAATATTTTCTAATCCTAACATGCAAGATGATATTAAGTTTTTTTAATATTTTTGTCATATGACTAAAATTGATATATCTTAACATCCGTATGGTTGGATCGTTGAAAAAATAATTTTAAAAATTTATCTAATAAATCGGGAACTAGTCTCGTTGTTTGGAGTTGTATTTTACTAGAATTTTCTAATTCTGACATGCAAAATGAATTTAATTTTTTTTATAATTTTTTTTATATGACTAAAATTGATACATCTTAACATCCATACGGTTGGATCGTCCAAAAAATCATTTTAAATATTTATTTAGTAAATCGAGAACGAATCTCGTTGTTTGAGTTGTACTTTTATTAGATTTTTCTAATCCTAACATGCAAGATGAATTTGAATTTTTTTCATAATTTTTTTTTAATATTTTTATCATCTGACTAAAATTGATATATCTTAACATCCGTTCGGTTGGATCATTTGAAAAAAAAATATTTTAAAAATTTATCTAGTAAATCGGAAACGAGTCTAGTTGTTTGGAATTGTACTTTTACTAGATTTTTCTAATCCTCACATGCAAGATGAATTTGAATTTTTTTCATAATTTTTTTTTGACTAAAATTGATATATATTAACATCCATAAGGTTGGATCGTCCAAAAAATTATTTTAAAAATTTATCTAGTAAATCGGAAATGAGTCTCGTTGTTTGGAGTTGTAATTTTACTAGATTTTTCTAATCCTCGCATGCAAGATGAATTTGAAATTTTTTTCTAATTTTTTCATATGACTAAAATTGATATATCTTAACATCCATACTCTTGGATCGTCGAAAAAATTATTTTAAAAATTTATCTAGTAAATCGAGAACGAGTCTCGTTGTTTGGAGTTGTACTTTTACTAGATTTTTCTAATCCTGACATTCAAGATAAATTTGATTTTTTTTTAATTTTTAATATGACTAAAATTGATATATCTTAAAATACGTACGGTTGGATCGTCAAAAAAATTATTTTTAAAATTTATTTAGTAAATCTAGAACGAGTCTCGTTGTCGGGAGCTTGACTTTTCCTAGTATTTTCTAATCCTGACATGCAAGCTAATATTAAATTTTTTTAATATTTTTGTCATATGACTGAAATTGACATATCTTAACATCCGTACGGTTGGATCGTCGAAAAAATTATTTTAAAAATTTATCTAGTAAATCGGGAACGAGTCTCGTTGTTTGGTGTTGTACTTTTACTAGATTTTTCTAATCCTGATATGAAAGATGAATTTGAAATTTTTTATAATTTTATCATATGACTAAAATTAATATGTCTTAACATCCGTACGGTTGGATCGTCGAAAAAATCATTTTAAAAATTTATCTAGTAAATCGGGACTGAGTCTCGTTGTTTGAAGTTGTACATTTACTAGATTTTTCTAATCCTGACATGCAAGATAAATTTGATTTTTTTTAATTTTTTCATATGACTAAAATTGATATATCTTAACATATGTACAGTTGGATCGTCGAAAAATTCATTTTAAATAATTATCTAGTAAATCGGGAACGAGTCTCGTTGTTTGGAGTTGTACTTTTACTAGATTTTTCTAATCTTGACATGTAAGATGAATTTGATTTTTTTTTAATATTTTTGTTATCTGAATAAAATTGATATATCTTAACATCCGTTCGGTTGGATCATTAGAAAAAAAAATTTAAAAAATGTGTCTAGTAAATCGGGAACGAGTCTCGTTGTTTGGAGTTGTACTTTTACTAGATTTTTCTAATCCTGACGTGCAAGATAAATTTGAATTTTTTTTTATAATTTTTTCATATGACTAAAATTGATATATCTAAAAATCCGTACGGTTGCATCGTCGAAAAAATTATTTTAAAAATTTATCTAGTAAATCGGGAACGAGTCTCGTTGTCAGGGGCTCAACTTTTCCTGGTATTTTCTAATCCTAACATGCAAGATGTTATTAAATTTTTTTAATATTTTTATCATATGACTAAAATTGATATATCTTAATATCCTTACAGTTGGATCGTCGAAAAAATCATTTTAAAAATTTATCTAGTAAATCGGGAACGAGTCTTGCTGTTTGGAGTTGTATTTTACTAGATTTTTCTAATTCTGAAATGCAAAATGAATTTGAATTTTTTTATAATTTTTTTATATGACTAAAATTTATACATCTTAACATCCGTAAAGTTGGATCGTCAAAAAAATCATTTTAAAAATTTATCTAGTAAATCTAGAACGAGTCTCGTTGTAGAGAGCTAGACTTTTTCCTAATATTTTCTAATCCTGACATGCAAGATGATATTGAATTTTTTTAATATTTTTTTCAGATGACTAAAATTGATATATCTTAACATCCATACAATTGGATAGTCAAAAAAATCATTTTAAAAATATATCTAGTAAATCGGGAACGAGTCTCGTTGTTTGGAGTTGTACTTTTACTAGATTTTTCTAATCGAGACGTGCAAGATAAATTTGAATTTTTTTATAATTTTTTCATATGACTAAAATTAATATATCTTAACATCCGTAAGTTTGGATCGTCGAAAAAATCATTTTAAAATTTTATCTAGTAAATCGGGAACGAGTCTCGTTGTTTGGAGTTTTACTTTTACTAAATTTTCTAATCCTGACATGCAAAATGAATTTGAAATTTTTTTAATTTTTTCATATGACTAAAATTGATATATCTTAATATCTGTACGGTTGGATCGTCGAAAAAATTATTTTAAATATTTATCTAGTAAATCGGGAACGAGTCTCGTTGTTTGGAGTTGTAGTTTTACTAGATTTTTCTAATCCTGACATGCAAGATGAATTTGAATTTTTTTCTAATTTTTTCATATGACTAAAATTGATACATCTTAACATCCGTACGGTTGGATCGTCGAAAAAATTATTTTAAAAATTTATCCAGTAAATCGGGAACGAATCTCGTTGTTTGGAGTTGTACTTTTACTAGATTTTTCTAATCGTGACGTGCAAGATAAATTTGAATTTTTTTTTATAATTTTTTCATATGACTAAAATTGATATATCTAAAAATCCGTACGGTTGCATCGTCGAAAAAATTATTTTTAAAATTAATCTAGAAAATTTAGAAAGAGTCTCGTTGTTAGGGGCTCAACTTTTCCTGGTATTTTCTAATCCTGACATGCAAGATGATATTAAATTTTTTTAATATTTTTATCATATGACTAAAATTGATATATCTTAATATCCTTACAGTTGGATCGTCGAAAAAATCATTTTAAAAATTTATCTAGTAAATCGGGAACGAGTCTCGTTGTTTGGAGTTGTATTTTACTAGATTTTTCTAATTCTGAAATGCAAAATGAATTTGAAATTTTTTATAATTTTTTTATATGACTAAAATTTATACATCTTAACATCCGTAAAGTTGGATCGTCGAAAAAATCATTTTAAAAATTTATCTAGTAAATCTAGAACGAGTCTCGTTGTAGAGAGCTAGACTTTTTCCTAATATTTTCTAATCCTGACATGCAAGATGATATTGAATTTTTTTAATATTTTTGTCAGATGACTAAAATTGATATATCTTAACATCCATACAATTGGATAGTCAAAAAAATCATTTTAAAAATATATCTAGTAAATCGGGAACGAGTCTCGTTGTTTGGAGTTGTACTTTTACTAGATTTTTCTAATCCTGATGTGCAAGATAAATTTGAATTTTTTTATAATTTTTTCATATGACTAAAATTAATATATCTTAACATCCGTACGTTTGGATCGTCGAAAAAATCATTTTAAAATTTTATCTAGTAAATCGGGAACGAGTCTCGTTGTTTGGAGTTTTACTTTTACTAAATTTTTCTAATCCTGACATGCAAAATGAATTTGAAATTTTTTTAATTTTTTCATATGACTAAAATTGATATATCTTAACATCTGTACGGTTGGATCGTCGAAAAAATTATTTTAAATATTTATCTAGTAAATCGGGAACGAGTCTCGTTGTTTGGAGTTGTACTTTTACTAGATTTTTCAAATCCTGACATGCAAGATGAATTTGATTTTTTTTAATATTTTTGTTATCTGAATAAAATTGATATATCTTAACATCCGTTTGGTTGGATCATTAGAAAAAAACATTTTAAAAATTTATCTAGTAAATCGGGAACGAGTCTCGTTGTTTGGAGTTGTAATTTTACTAGATTTTTCTAATCTTGACATGCAAGATGAATTTGAATTTTTTTCATAATTTTTTTATATGACTAAAATTAATATATATTAACATCCGTACGGTTGGATCATCGAAAAAATTATTTTAAAAATTTATCTAGTAAATCGGGAACGAGTCTCGTTGTTTGGAGTTGTAATTTTACTAGATTTTTCTAATCCTCACATGCACAATGAATTTGATTTTTTTTATAATTTTTTCATATGACTAAAATTGATATATCTTAACATCAGTACGGTTGGATCGTCGAAAAAATTATTTTAAAAATTTATCTAGTAAATTGGGAACGAGTCTCGTTGTTTGTAGTTGTATTTTACTAGATTTTTCTAATCCTGACATGCAAGATAAATTTTGATTTTTTTTAATTTTTTCATATGATTAAAATTGATATATATCTTAAAATACGTACGGTTGGATCGTCAAAAAAATCATTTTTAAAATTTATCTAGTAAGTCTAGAACGAGTCTCGTTGGCGGGAGCTGGACTTTTCCTAGTATTTTCTAATCCTGACATGCAAGATGATATTAAGTTTTTTTAATATTTTTGTCATATGACTAAAATTGATATATCTTAACATCCATATGGTTGGATCGTTGAAAAAATCATTTTAAAAATTTATCTAATAAATCGGGAACTAGTCTCGTTGTTTGGAGTTGTATTTTACTAGATTTTTCTAATTCTGACATGCAAAATGAATTTAAATTTTTTTATAATTTTTTTATATGACTAAAATTGATACATCTTAACATCCATACGGTTGGATCATCGAAAAAATTATTTTAAATATTTATTTAGTAAATCGGGAATGAATCTCGTTGTTTGGAGTTGTACTTTTATTAGATTTTTCTAATCCTAACATGCAAGATAAATTTGATTTTTTTTTAATATTTTTGTCATCTGACTAAAATTGATATATCTTAATATCCGTTCGGTTGGATCATTTGAAAAAAAATATTTTAAAAATATATCTAGTAAATCGGAAACGAGTCTCGTTGTTTGGAGTTGTACTTTTACTAGATTTTTCTAATCTTGACATGCAAGATGAATTTGAATTTTTTTCATAATTTTTTTATATGACTAAAATTGATATATATTAACATCCGTACGGTTGGATCGTCGAAAAAATCATTTTAAAAATTTATCTAGTAAATCGGGAACGAGTCTCGTTGTTTGGAGTTGTAGTTTTACTAGATTTTTCTAATCGTGACATGCAAGATGAATTTGAATTTTTTTCTAATTTTTTCATATGACTAAAATTGATACATCTTAACATCCGTACGGTTGGATCGTCGAAAAAATTATTTTAAAAATTTATCTAGTAAATCGGGAACGAATCTCGTTGTTTGGAGTTGTACTTTTACTAGATTTTTCTAATCCTGACGTGCAAGATAAATTTGAATTTTTTTTTTATAATTTTTTCATATGACTAAAATTGATATATCTAAAAATCCGTACGGTTGCATCGTCGAAAAAATTATTTTTAAAATTAATCTAGTAAATTTAGAAAGAGTCTCGTTGTCAGGGGCTCAACTTTTCCTGGTATTTTCTAATCCTGACATGCAAGATGATATTAAATTTTTTTAATATTTTTATCATATGACTAAAATTGATATATCTTAATATCCTTACAGTTGGATCGTCGAAAAAATCATTTTAAAAATTTATCTAGTAAATCGGGAACGAGTCTCGTTGTTTGGAGTTGTATTTTACTAGATTTTTCTAATTCTGAAATGCAAAATGAATTTGAAATTTTTTATAATTTTTTTATATGACTAAAATTTATACATCTTAACATCCGTAAAGTTGGATCGTCGAAAAAATCATTTTAAAAATTTATCTAGTAAATCTAGAACGAGTCTCGTTGTAGAGAGCTAGACTTTTTCCTAATATTTTCTAATCCTGACATGCAAGATGATATTGAATTTTTTTAATATTTTTGTCAGATGACTAAAATTGATATATCTTAACATCCATACAATTGGATAGTCAAAAAAATCATTTTAAAAATATATCTAGTAAATCGGGAACGAGTCTCGTTGTTTGGAGTTGTACTTTTACTAGATTTTTCTAATCCTGACGTGCAAGATAAATTTGAATTTTTTTATAATTTTTTCATATGACTAAAATTAATATATCTTAACATTCGTACGTTTGGATCGTCGAAAAAATCATTTTAAAATTTTATCTAGTAAATCGGGAACGAGTCTCGTTGTTTGGAGTTTTACTTTTACTAAATTTTTCTAATCCTGACATGCAAAATGAATTTGAAATTTTTTTAACTTTTTCATATGACTAAAATTGATATATCTTAACATCTGTACGGTTGGATCGTCGAAAAAATTATTTTAAATATTTATCTAGTAAATCGGGAACGAGTCTCGTTGTTTGGAGTTGTACTTTTACTAGATTTTTCTAATCCTGACATGCAAGATGAATTTGATTTTTTTTAATATTTTTGTTATCTGAATAAAATTGATATATCTTAACATCCGTTTGGTTGGATCATTAGAAAAAAACATTTTAAAAATTTATCTAGTAAATCGGGAACGAGTCTCGTTGTTTGGAGTTGTAATTTTACTAGATTTTTCTAATCTTGACATGCAAGATGAATTTGAATTTTTTTCATAATTTTTTTATATGACTAAAATTAATATATATTAACATCCGTACGGTTGGATCATCGAAAAAATTATTTTAAAAATTTATCTAGTAAATCGGGAACGAGTCTCGTTGTTTGGAGTTGTAATTTTACTAGATTTTTCTAATCCTCACATGCACAATGAATTTGATTTTTTTTTATAATTTTTTCATATGACTAAAATTGATATATCTTAACATCAGTACGGTTGGATCGTCGAAAAAATTATTTTAAAAATTTATCTAGTAAATTGGGAACGAGTCTCGTTGTTTGTAGTTGTATTTTACTAGATTTTTCTAATCCTGACATGCAAGATAAATTTTGATTTTTTTTAATTTTTTCATATGATTAAAATTGATATATATCTTAAAATACGTACGGTTGGATCGTCAAAAAAATCATTTTTAAAATTTATCTAGTAAGTCTAGAACGAGTCTCGTTGGCGGGAGCTGGACTTTTCCTAGTATTTTCTAATCCTGACATGCAAGATGATATTAAGTTTTTTTAATATTTTTGTCATATGACTAAAATTGATATATCTTAACATCCATATGGTTGGATCGTTGAAAAAATCATTTTAAAAATTTATCTAATAAATCGGGAACTAGTCTCGTTGTTTGGAGTTGTATTTTACTAGATTTTTCTAATTCTGACATGCAAAATGAATTTAAATTTTTTTATAATTTTTTTATATGACTAAAATTGATACATCTTAACATCCATACGGTTGGATCATCGAAAAAATTATTTTAAATATTTATTTAGTAAATCGGGAATGAATCTCGTTGTTTGGAGTTGTACTTTTATTAGATTTTTCTAATCCTAACATGCAAGATAAATTTGATTTTTTTTAAATATTTTTGTCATCTGAATAAAATTGATATATCTTAATATCCGTTCGGTTGGATCATTTGAAAAAAAATATTTTAAAAATATATCTAGTAAATCGGAAACGAGTCTCGTTGTTTGGAGTTGTACTTTTACTAGATTTTTCTAATCTTGACATGCAAGATGAATTTGAATTTTTTTCATAATTTTTTTATATGACTAAAATTGATATATATTAACATCCGTACGGTTGGATCATCGAAAAAATCATTTTAAAAATTTATCTAGTAAATCGGGAACGAGTCTCGTTGTTTGGAGTTGTAGTTTTACTAGATTTTTCTAATCGTGACATGCAAGATGAATTTGAATTTTTTTCTAATTTTTTCATATGACTAAAATTGATACATCTTAACATCCGTACGGTTGGATCGTCGAAAAAATTATTTTAAAAATTTATCTAGTAAATCGGGAACGAATCTCGTTGTTTGGAGTTGTACTTTTACTAGATTTTTCTAATCCTGACGTGCAAGATAAATTTGAATTTTTTTTTTATAATTTTTTCATATGACTAAAATTGATATATCTAAAAATCCGTACGGTTGCATCGTCGAAAAAATTATTTTTAAAATTAATCTAGTAAATTTAGAAAGAGTCTCGTTGTCAGGGGCTCAACTTTTCCTGGTATTTTCTAATCCTGACATGCAAGATGATATTAAATTTTTTTAATATTTTTATCATATGACTAAAATTGATATATCTTAATATCCTTACAGTTGGATCGTCGAAAAAATCATTTTAAAAATTTATCTAGTAAATCGGGAACGAGTCTCGTTGTTTGGAGTTGTATTTTACTAGATTTTTCTAATTCTGAAATGCAAAATGAATTTGAAATTTTTTATAATTTTTTTATATGACTAAAATTTATACATCTTAACATCCGTAAAGTTGGATCGTCGAAAAAATCATTTTAAAAATTTATCTAGTAAATCTAGAACGAGTCTCGTTGTAGAGAGCTAGACTTTTTCCTAATATTTTCTAATCCTGACATGCAAGATGATATTGAATTTTTTTAATATTTTTGTCATATGACTAAAATTGATATATCTTAACATCCATACAATTGGATAGTCAAAAAAATCATTTTAAAAATATATCTAGTAAATCGGGAACGAGTCTCGTTGTTTGGAGTTGTACTTTTACTAGATTTTTCTAATCCAGACGTGCAAGATAAATTTGAATTTTTTTATAATTTTTTCATATGACTAAAATTAATATATCTTAACATCCGTACGTTTGGATCGTCGAAAAAATCATTTTAAAATTTTATCTAGTAAATCGGGAAAGAGTCTCGTTGTTTGGAGTTTTACTTTTACTAAATTTTTCTAATCCTGACATGCAAAATGAATTTGAATTTTTTTTAATTTTTTCATATGACTAAAATTGATATATCTTAATATCTGTACGGTTGGATCGTCGAAAAAATTATTTTAAATATTTATCTAGTAAATCGGGAACGAGTCTCGTTGTTTGGAGTTGTAGTTTTACTAGATTTTTCTAATCCTGACATGCAAGATGAATTTGAATTTTTTTCTAATTTTTTCATATGACTAAAATTGATACATCTTAACATCCGTACGGTTGGATCGTCGAAAAAATTATTTTAAAAATTTATCCAGTAAATCGGGAACGAATCTCGTTTTTTGGAGTTGTACTTTTACTAGATTTTTCTAATCCTGACGTGCAAGATAAATTTGAATTTTTTTTTATAATTTTTTCATATGACTAAAATTGATATATCTAAAAATCCGTACGGTTGCATCGTCGAAAAAATTATTTTTAAAATTAATCTAGAAAATTTAGAAAGAGTCTCGTTGTTAGGGGCTCAACTTTTCCTGGTATTTTCTAATCCTGACATGCAAGATGATATTAAATTTTTTTAATATTTTTATCATATGACTAAAATTGATATATCTTAATATCCTTACAGTTGGATCGTCGAAAAAATCATTTTAAAAATTTATCTAGTAAATCGGGAACGAGTCTCGTTGTTTGGAGTTGTACTTTTACTAGATTTTTCTAATTCTGAAATGCAAAATGAATTTGAAATTTTTTATAATTTTTTTATATGACTAAAATTTATACATCTTAACATCCGTAAAGTTGGATCGTCGAAAAAATCATTTTAAAAATTTATCTAGTAAATCTAGAACTAGTCTCGTTGTAGAGAGCTAGACTTTTTCCTAATATTTTCTAATCCTGACATGCAAGATGATATTGAATTTTTTTAATATTTTTGTCAGATGACTAAAATTGATATATCTTAACATCCATACAATTGGATAGTCAAAAAAATCATTTAAAAAATATATCTAGTAAATCGGGAACGAGTCTCGTTGTTTGGAGTTGTACTTTTACTAGATTTTTCTAATCCTGATGTGCAAGATAAATTTGAATTTTTTTATAATTTTTTCATATGACTAAAATTAATATATCTTAACATCCGTACGTTTGGATCGTCGAAAAAATCATTTTAAAATTTTATCTAGTAAATCGGGAACGAGTCTCGTTGTTTGGAGTTTTACTTTTACTAAATTTTTCTAATCCTGACATGCAAAATGAATTTGAAAGTTTTTTTAATTTTTTCATATGACTAAAATTGATATATCTTAACATCTGTATGGTTGGATCGTCGAAAAAATTATTTTAAATATTTATCTAGTAAATCGGGAACGAGTCTCGTTGTTTGGAGTTGTACTTTTACTAGATTTTTCTAATCCTGACATGCAAGATGAATTAGATTTTTTTTAATATTTTTGTTATCTGAATAAAATTGATATATCTTAACATCCGTTTGGTTGGATCATTAGAAAAAAACATTTTAAAAATTTATCTAGTAAATCGGGAACGAGTCTCGTTGTTTGGAGTTGTAATTTTACTAGATTTTTCTAATCTTGACATGCAAGATGAATTTGAATTTTTTTCATAATTTTTTTATATGACTAAAATTAATATATATTAATATCCGTACGGTTGGATCATCGAAAAAATTATTTTAAAAATTTATCTAGTAAATCGGGAACGAGTCTCGTTGTTTGGAGTTGAAATTTTACTAGATTTTTCTAATCCTCACATGCACAATGAATTTGATTTTTTTTATAATTTTTTCATATGACTAAAATTGATATATCTTAACATCAGTACGGTTGGATCGTCGAAAAAATTATTTTAAAAATTTATCTAGTAAATTGGGAACGAGTCTCGTTGTTTGGAGTTGTATTTTACTAGATTTTTCTAATCCTGACATGCAAGATAAATTTTGATTTTTTTTAATTTTTTAATATGATTAAAATTGATATATATCTTAAAATACGTATGGTTGGATCGTCAAAAAAATCATTTTTAAAATTTATCTAGTAAGTCTAGAACGAGTCTCGTTGGCAGGAGCTGGACTTTTCCTAGTATTTTCTAATCCTGACATGCAAGATGATATTAAGTTTTTTTAATATTTTTGTCATATGACTAAAATTGATATATCTTAACATCCGTATGGTTGGATCGTTGAAAAAATCATTTTAAAAATTTATCTAATAAATCGGGAACTAGTCTCGTTGTTTGGAGTTGTATTTTACTAGATTTTTCTAATTCTGACATGCAAAATGAATTTAAATTTTTTTATAATTTTTTTATATGACTAAAATTGATACATCTTAACATCCATACGGTTGGATCATCGAAAAAATCATTTTAAATATTTATTTAGTAAATCGGGAACGAATCTCGTTGTTTGGAGTTGTACTTTTATTAGATTTTTCTAATCCTAACATGCAAGATGAATTTGATTTTTTTTTAATATTTTTGTCATCTGACTAAAATTGATATATCTTAATATCCGTTCGGTTGGATTATTTGAAAAAAAATATTTTAAAAATATATCTAGTAAATCGGAAACGAGTCTCGTTGTTTGGAGTTGTACTTTTACTAGATTTTTCTAATCTTGACATGCAAGATGAATTTGAATTTTTTTCATAATTTTTTTATATGACTAAAATTGATATATATTAACATCCGTACGGTTGGATCGTCGAAAAAATCATTTTAAAAATTTATCTAGTAAATCGGGAACGAGTCTCGTTGTTTGGAGTTGTAGTTTTACTAGATTTTTCTAATCGTGACATGCAAGATGAATTTGAATTTTTTTCTAATTTTTTCATATGACTAAAATTGATACATCTTAACATCCGTACGGTTGGATCGTCGAAAAAATTATTTTAAAAATTTATCTAGTAAATCGGGAACGAATCTCGTTGTTTGGAGTTGTACTTTTACTAGATTTTTCTAATCCTGACGTGCAAGATAAATTTGAATTTTTTTTTATAATTTTTTCATATGACTAAAATTGATATATCTAAAAATCCGTACGGTTGCATCGTCGAAAAAATTATTTTTAAAATTAATCTAGTAAATTTAGAAAGAGTCTCGTTGTGAGGGGCTCAACTTTTCCTGGTATTTTCTAATCCTGACATGCAAGATGATATTAAATTTTTTTAATATTTTTATCATATGACTAAAATTGATATATCTTAATATCCTTACAGTTGGATCGTCGAAAAAATCATTTTAAAAATTTATCTAGTAAATCGGGAACGAGTCTCGTTGTTTGGAGTTGTATTTTACTAGATTTTTCTAATTCTGAAATGCAAAATGAATTTGAAATTTTTTATAATTTTTTTATATGACTAAAATTTATACATCTTAACATCCGTAAAGTTGGATCGTCGAAAAAATCATTTTAAAAATTTATCTAGTAAATCTAGAACGAGTCTCGTTGTAGAGAGCTAGACTTTTTCCTAATATTTTCTAATTCTGACATGCAAGATGATATTGAATTTTTTTAATATTTTTGTCAGATGACTAAAATTGATATATCTTAACATCCATACAATTGGATAGTCAAAAAAATCATTTTAAAAATATATCTAGTAAATCGGGAACGAGTCTCGTTGTTTGGAGTTGTACTTTTACTAGATTTTTCTAATCCTGACGTGCAAGATAAATTTGAATTTTTTTATAATTTTTTCATATGACTAAAATTAATATATCTTAACATTCGTACGTTTGGATCGTCGAAAAAATCATTTTAAAATTTTATCTAGTAAATCGGGAACGAGTCTCGTTGTTTGGAGTTTTACTTTTACTAAATTTTTCTAATCCTGACATGCAAAATGAATTTGAAATTTTTTTTAACTTTTTTCATATGACTAAAATTGATATATCTTAACATCTGTACGGTTGGATCGTCAAAAAATTATTTTAAATATTTATCTAGTAAATCGGGAACGAGTCTCGTTGTTTGGAGTTGTACTTTTACTAGATTTTTCTAATCCTGACATGCAAGATGAATTTGATTTTTTTTAATATTTTTGTTATCTGAATAAAATTGATATATCTTAACATCCGTTTGGTTGGATCATTAGAAAAAAACATTTTAAAAATTTATCTAGTAAATCGGGAACGAGTCTCGTTGTTTGGAGTTGTAATTTTACTAGATTTTTCTAATCTTGACATGCAAGATGAATTTGAATTTTTTTCATAATTTTTTTATATGACTAAAATTAATATATATTAACATCCGTACGGTTGGATCATCGAAAAAATTATTTTAAAAATTTATCTAGTAAATCGGGAACGAGTCTCGTTGTTTGGAGTTGTAATTTTACTAGATTTTTCTAATCCTCACATGCACAATGAATTTGATTTTTTTTTATAATTTTTTCATATGACTAAAATTGATATATCTTAACATCAGTACGGTTGGATCGTCGAAAAAATTATTTTAAAAATTTATCTAGTAAATTGGGAACGAGTCTCGTTGTTTGGAGTTGTATTTTACTAGATTTTTCTAATCCTGACATGTAAGATAAATTTTGATTTTTTTTAATTTTTTCATATGATTAAAATTGATATATATCTTAAAATACGTACGGTTGGATCGTCAAAAAAATCATTTTTAAAATTTATCTAGTAAGTCTAGAACGAGTCTCGTTGGCGGGAGCTGGACTTTTCCTAATATTTTCTAATCCTGACATGCAAGATGATATTAAGTTTTTTTAATATTTTTGTCATATGACTAAAATTGATATATCTTAACATCCGTATGGTTGGATCGTTGAAAAAATCATTTTAAAAATTTATCTAATAAATCGGGAACTAGTCTCGTTGTTTGGAGTTGTATTTTACTAGATTTTTCTAATTCTGACATGCAAAATGAATTTAAATTTTTTTATATGACTAAAATTGATACATCTTAACATCCATACGGTTGGATCATCAAAAAAATCATTTTAAATATTTATTTAGTAAATCGGGAACGAATCTCGTTGTTTGGAGTTGTACTTTTATTAGATTTTTCTAATCCTAACATGCAAGATGAATTTGATGTTTTTTTTAATATTTTTGTCATCTGACTAAAATTGATATATCTTAATATCCGTTCGGTTGGATCATTTGAAAAAAAATATTTTAAAAAAATATCTAGTAAATCGGAAACGAGTCTCGTTGTTTGGAGTTGTACTTTTACTAGATTTTTCTAATCTTGACATGCAAGATGAATTTGAATTTTTTTCATAATTTTTTTATGACTAAAATTGATATATATTAACATCCATAAGGTTGGATCGTCCAAAAAATCATTTTAAAAATTTATCTAGTAAATCGGAAATAAGTCTCGTTGTTTGGGGTTGTAATTTTACTAGATTTTTCTAATCCTGACATGCAAGATGAATTTGAAATTTTTTTCTAATTTTTTCATATGACTAAAATTGATATATCTTAACATCCATACTCTTGGATCGTCAAAAAAAATATTTTAAAAATTTATCTAGTAAATCGGGAACGAGTCTCGTTGTTTGGAGTTGTACTTTTACTAGATTTTTCTAATCCTGACATGCAAGATAAATTTTGATTTTTGTTTTAATTTTTCATATGACTAAAATTGATATATCTTAAAATACGTACGGTTGGATCGTCAAAAAAATTATTTTTAAAATTTATTTAGTAAATCTAGAACGAGTCTCGTTGTCGGGAGCTGGACTTTTCCTAGTATTTTCTAATCCTGACATGCAAGCTGATATTAAATTTTTTTAATATTTTTGTCATATGACTAAAATTGATATATCTTAACATCCGTACGGTTGGATCGTCGAAAAAATCATTTTAAAAATTTATCTAGTAAATCGAGAACTAGTCTCGTTGTTTGGAGTTGTATTTTACTAGATTTTTCTAATTCTGACATGCAAAATGAATTTGAATTTTTTTATAATTTTTTTATATGACTAAAATTGATATATCTTAACATCCTTATGGTTGGATCGTCGAACAAATCATTTTAAAAATTTATCTAGTAAATCGGGGACGAGTCTCGTTGTTTGGAGTTGTACTTTTACTAGATTTTTCTAATCGTGACATGCAAGATGAATTTAAATTTTTTTTATAATTTTTTCATATGACTAAAATTGATATATCTTAACATCCGTACGGTTGGATCATCGAAAAAATCATTTAAAAAGTTATCTAGTAAATCTGTAACGAGTCTCGTTGTCGGGAGCTGGACTTTTCTTAGTATTTTCTAATCCTGACATGCAAGATGAATTTGAATTTTTTTAATATTTTTGTCATATCACTAAAATTGATATATCTTAAAATCTGTACGGTTGGATCGTCGAAAAAATAATTTTAAAAATTTATCTAGTAAACCGGGAACGAGTCTTTTTGTTGGGAGTTGTACTTTTACGAGATTTTTCTTATCCTGACATGCAAGATGAATTTGAATTTTTTTATAATTTTTTCTTATGACTAAAATCGATATACTTTACATCCGTACGGTTGGATCGTCAAAAAAATAGTTTAAAAAAATTATCCGATTAAACATGAACGAATCTCTTGTTTTAGGTAGTAGTACTTTTTACAACGGTTTCTTCAAAACACCATTGTGGTAAGACATTCTTACAATTATTTTGTAAGAAAACTGTTGTGCGAGAAGCAAAGCTTTTAGAAGCTTCTAAAACGAGGTCCATAGACAATGGTTTGTATTAAAAACTGTTGTATGAGATCAAATAAGATAATACTTTATTTAATATTAAACCGTTGTCTAAGAGCATTAGCTATTTTTAAATCCAACGGATGATATGTAATGTCATTGAAATCAAGGGTTTTCATTTCCCCACCTTAGCAATCCAGGTGAAAAGTTTACCCCCTATCACATGGTGCCACCTCATCAGTGGCTCCCATTGAAATTCTAATCGAACAATTTCACACAACTTTTTTTATGTTGTTGTTTGATGCTTTATAAGATAACTCTTTTAAACCTTGAATCATTGTTTCAATACTTAACAACAATGGTTTTAAGAATAAAATCGTTATTGTAGTTTGATAAACACAACGGGTTACTAGGACCCTTAACAAACTATAAGGTTCTAGAACGAGGTCTATAGACAATGGTTTGTATTATAAAAATTGTTGTAGGATATCAACTAAGACAATACTTTTTTGAACAAAAAATCGTTGTTAGAAAATTAGCTAATTTTCAATTTGACGGCTGATATCTGATGTGATTTTAATCAAGAGCCCTGATTTCGCCACCTCAGCAATCCGGGTGAAAGTTTTACCACCTATCACGTGATGCCACCTCATCAGTGGCTCCCATTGAAATTCTAATCAAACAATTTCACACAACTGTTTTTATGTCATTGTTTGATGTTTTATAAGACAACACTTGTGCATAACAATTGTTTGTATTACATAACGTAACGTCTAAAACCGTTGTCTGAAATCACTATAGTGTACCATAGTAAGAACAGTTTTTTAGCGTTGTCTTAATGATTTAAAACAACTATGCGCTTTAAAAACTGTTGTCCGACTCACTGAGAGGATACCATACATACAATAGTTTGAAAAAAGATGGATAACCGTTGTCTGTTCTTAGTTCACACAACTGTTTTTTATTGCAAAATCAAAACACCGTTGTATATTTTTTTAGGACGACGGTTTTTTTTAACCGTTGTGTATCGACCGTTGTATGAAGCTGTTTTTCTTGTAGTGTAACCTTCTTCGAATCATGTGTTGATGCAGAGCCAGCACGACGATGGGGTGCAAAATAAGCTAGGATCTGGATTTTGCACTTAGTGAAGCCTTTTATGTTATATTAGATTAGAGTTTTGTTTTGGATATGTAACAACCCAACTTTTCCGGACTATTAATTCTAAAACAAAACTGATGAAAATTTAATAAATAATCCAAAGTTTTATTACAAAGTTAACTATGACAAAAAAGAAACTACCGCGAGTCCAAAAGTCGATCTATTCCAACCTTAAGGTGCTCGAACTCCAATATTATCCAACTTCAGTCTTAGACTTAGCCTAAATTTATAAGTAATGAATTATACTGCTCAACATTTTTAGATAAAACGTCACGAAATATGATCACAAAAAAAAACAATTCTATATAACTTATGTAGCATTATATATATAATTGTAAGTGAGTTAATATGGTTTGGTGTCGCGAACTATACGCTAAAAATATATAAAAATTATTTTGAGAACCCTCTCCACATCATCATATCGAAAAAGAAAAACAATGTACACGCAAGATACCAAAAAAGGTTTTCATAATAAATATTCTAATCATTTTTTCTTTATTTTGTTATTATGTAAATAACTAATATATAAAAAAGTAAATAATGGATACGTAAAATCTAATAAAATATCAATAAATTTAAAATTTTAAAATATATATTATAATAAAATACATAAATTTAAAAACAAAATATTAAATTGTAAATAATCAAATAGTACAATAAATAAAACAATAGAAAATACTCAGTAACAAAATTCTTATTATTTATAATATGCATACAAAATAAACATATACAAATAAGTAGATTAAATGTACTAATATTTTTACACATAAAAAATCTTCTTATTATTTACAAGCATTAACTTAATGATATTGTTAAAGATAATTAAAATAACTCGATTTTCGGGAATCCTCAATATATCCTAAAAATTTAAATCAATAAAAAAATTTTTAGAGAAAAAAGGCAATAAAATTTAAAATTAATAAAATTAGGAAAAGTTATATATAAATAATTTATAAATTATTCGGTGCATTGTAAATGTACAAATTATCTAACTTATTTTTTTCATTTTTTATTTTTTATATAATAACTTGTATAGCATTTTTAGACAAAACGTCGTGCAACTAAGCTCATGTCAAAAGTGTTACATAAGTAGTAAGTGTTACGTAAGTAGTTCTAACTCAATTTTGAGTTTTATTATTATTTCTATAAGGTAATCATGTTCAAAAGTGCTATGTAATTGTATTTTTAAGTTCAATTTTGAGATTTATTGTTATTTATATAAGGTATTTTTAGTGTGCGATCCAATGTATATTATATGTTAAATTAAATAATGATTTATTTAAATCAGAATTATTAATTAATTATGATTAGTATATTACATGACAAAATGTTAAATAAGATATTTTTTTGCTATAATGTAATTAGGGTAAAATTTAGAATTGTTGGTTGTAAAATAATTTAGAATTTTTTGATTAATGTTATATTATAAGACTGGATAAGATATAAAAATTGATTATAATTTTGTGTAAAAGTAAACCAATCTTACTACATGTACCCAAAATCAAGGGTTGACTCAGTTGTTTAAAAATAGGAAAACTATCTTCTTAGTCACAGGTTCGAATCTCACGAGAGGAGGATTTATGATTATGTCTCCTGAGCTAGAACATGTCACTTAAATGCGGTTTACCTTATTTCACGTGGTTTGCAGGCTATTGCCTGAGACCATAGGGTTTACCCAATTCGCACCAGAAGGGTAGCGACTACGGGTTAACTACGATAAAGAAAATATATCCAAATTTGGGGCATATTACCCCAAATTTTCTTCAACAGTGATCCAAATAATGATCCAAATTTGGATCAGTGAACAGTACTCCAAATTTGATTTAATATAAAATAATGGTTTTGTTATTTGTAGTTTATGAGATTTTATATTGATTTTTGATTTTTTAATTATATAATTAATAACATAATATAATTAATAGTTAACAAAATTTATTTTTAAAATAAAACATAAAATAATGAGAAAGCATAATTTCATTAAAATTTAATAGAAGTACATTGCATAAAATAAAAAGTACATAAAATGCATAAAAGAAATTATACCACACAAAATGACTCGAAAATGATAATAGAAAACATAAAATTTTAATTTAGTCGGACAAACTATTTATGTTTCCTCCGAGATTATCAAAATATTGTCTGTAGCTGTTCATATATCCGATGGCATATATCTAAAATGGTCGACATTGATACAAACTATTCGTGATCCGCGTGGTCCAAAGAAAAAATTATTTGCAATGAAATAAGAGGCATGTCGGAAAGATGTTGAACATGCATTTGGAGTACTCAAATCACGTTTTGCAATCGTTGCTGGACCATCACGCTTTTGGGGTAAAAATGGACTATATGATATAATGACTGCATGTATTATTATGTACAATATGATATTCAAAGACTAACTTCATTTAAGTGCGTCAATTGAAGAGTCTGAAGTGCCGGATCCAGAAGTTAAGACTATTTCGATCGATGAAAATACTCGATTCCAAAAATTCCTGAACCGTCATAAAATAGTAAAAAATAAAGAGGCACATATTGCACTTAGAGATGCATTAATTGACCATTTGTTAGAAGAATATACTAATTCGGAAAATTAGTGTGTATGAGTGTTATTTTGTATGTTAATTATTGCAATGAATGTGTTTTTTGTGAATTACGTGCACAATTTTAATATTTTTATGTGTATTATTTGTTTTTTGATTTAATAATTAATGAAATGTTATATAAATTGTTAATAATGATTAAACGATAAATTCAAGATAAAATTGCTTAATATGATATTTATATATTACTACCTGAAATCTTGTGCGATGCACGGGTTCTCGTTAATATTTAAAAATTTTATTTATCCCGTTATATTATAATTTTAAAATATTTATATAAATATATAATAATTATAAATTTGTAATAAAAATTATAAGATAACTTTGAGTAAAATAAGTATATTATATCCAGTAGTTTAACAATTTAGTAGTTTACCAGATATATAACACTATTTATTTATTTTTTTAAGTAATAGGATAAGCCATGTTTTGTATTTTCGTATTTTCAGTAGGATAAGTAGACTATGTACGTAGTATTTTAATAATTTAGTAGTTTAGCGGATATATACCACTATTTATTTATTATTTTAATAACTAAAAATGGAGATAACTAAGTAGACTATGATACGCATCTCACAAATGCGTATTCAAAATTATTTTTTTTAATTTTTTTTTACACATGTTATCCATTTCTAAAATGCGTATTAGTAATACCCAATTTTAAAATGTGTATTAGGTAGGTATTTTTTTGCCAAACATTTCAAAAAATAGTAATCTTGTCACAAAATTTAAAAAAAGAGGTAATTTTGTCATTTTTTCAATATTTGGAATTGGTAACAAATTTGAATCAGTATTTGAATTAGGAGGTGATCCAAATTTAAATTTTTGGATTACAAATATTTTTGGTGCAGGTGGCCTTGTATCATAAGAAAAGCCAGATCCTATAACGAAGCAATATACATTCAAAATAGTCAGGTCTGTATCCCTATATATAGTATGCTCCTTTCTCTAACCCTTCTCTTTTCTTTCAACAAAAGAATTGTCCGTCGGTTTTAATTTCAATCAATAATATTTAGATACATCTGTTCTTAAAAATTTGTTGGTTACCATATTCTGCTGCGCTATGTCTTGGCAACAGTTGACGCGCGGAGTGCAAATGAGCATGATTTGGCTTTCAAAAGAGGAGATGACGATGACAACACTTACAATATTCCTGGTATCACATCCAATATATTGGTTAACGTTATACGTTATTGCACGCATACTGTTGAGCCAAACACATCCAAGACAGAGAGTTTCGATGCTGGACTTGTTAAAGAAGTTGATCTTGCGACCTTGTTTAATCTCATTCAGGCGATTTTATATTTTGTCTACCCAGAGATTCCTAAACATTCTTTATGAACTAATTATATGTGTGTGCATGTGTTAATCTGTGTTTAACATCTATATTGTTGGTATATAGTTTGATTAATCATTAATTAAATATACTATAAAAAAAGTAAATAATTATTTAATATAACATAATATAATCGAAGTTATATTAGTAAATAATATTTTCGTAGATTTTTAAGAGAGAGCAAGGAACCAAACTTTTAATATTTAGATGGATTTTTACACGTACAACTTAATATTTATGTTTCCTCTTTGAATTCGAATTTTGATAATAATAATAATAATAATAATAATAATAATAATAATAATAATAATAATAATAATAATAATAATGATGTCAAATGTTCCCCATATTAAATAATCCGTGGTCTAGAACAAATAACAGGCTGCTTTTATTTTATTAGAATGCAAGTGAACTGGCTTTGGTAGTGTATATATTTCTCGCATAGGGTTAGTTTCCCATGCATGCATGTGGACATTTTTTGAACTAGATAAAAATTTAGGAGCTACACTTATAATACTTTTTTCAAATACACATATAAGTCCGAGTTTTTTGAAAAATAAATGAGTGAAAGTCTACGTACATTTTACCCTCTGGAATTTATTAAATACTAACCTAAAATCCGTGCGATACACAGTTTATTTTATTTTAATATTTTATTAATTATAATTGTTAAAAGAGTAAGTACACCTAAATAAGTAAGTCGAATATATTTTTCTTTATATTATAAAATAGCTATTTATAATAATTAGGTTTTAAAATAAATAAGTTTATACTATAATTTTATATTATATATATTTTATATATATCTTAAAATATAATCATAATTTTTAATTTGTAATTGTATTTATACACTCTTACAATCTACATATCACCTTAAGTTAATTATATTTTAGATTTTATAATTTTTGTTTTAAAATTTTAATACAATTTTTTTGTTTTAAAATTCGATCTATTCGGTCCAAAACCGGATCGAACCGAATTATTTTAGTTCAGTTCAGTTCGGTCCGGTCCTTGATATAATTTCGGTCTGGTTCAATACGGTTCGATCTAAGAAAAAATGATAATTCGATTTTTCGTTGTATTCGATCCGAATACTCAGCCCTGCCCCATCCACCATCTTTTAAATCCACAAGATCCATCTCGCGTGAAAATCCCAATCCTACTTTTTTTTGAGAAAAAAATCCCAATCCTGCTTAATCACTTCTATAAACACGGTTGAAAACAGTTAAATAAAAACCTGTCTAATAATAAAAAATAAATTTTAATATTTTGTCTATTATAAAGAGTATAAATTAATTCAATATTTGATTCATTAGTAATGGTAATTACGTAGTATGGTAGCTTGAAACCCGTGCGATGCACGGATCGCACGTATCTTTTTTAGTATTATATATAGTTTTAAAAAAATTATTTTGAATTGATTATTAAATATGCTCATTTTAAATTTTAAATGATATGATTTCATGATAATTAGATTAATGCACGTATAAGAAATACAATGTCTCCATTATGTTTGGGACACTAGAAAAATACTATTTTAGCGAAATTATTATTTAATCAATTAACTATAAAAAATATATTTTAAAAAAGACAAAATTAATTTGATTTATTCCGGGTCAATGGTTTACAATATTTTATTTTAGCTCGATGCCCATTACTCCAACTAAATCCAACTAATTATTTTTTGTTTAATTTTAGATTTTGAAGTCCGGATCAATAAGATAATTTTATTTTAACCCAAATAATTAGTATTATGATTTTGTTCGTGTTGGTCAAATTATATTTTGTTTTTAATTTTTAATTTTGTGTTAGTTCGTATTAGTTGTGTAATAAACTTTTTACCATGGATGAGTAATATATATTAATTTGTTTATCCTAATTCAATAGTATAATTTTTTTCTATCCTCAGTAGTATTTATTATTTTTTCTTAACCCGAGGCGCATGATATAAACAAAATTCAACTTATTATGTTTAGTTCGCTTAAATTTATTTCGGCCCAAAATATCAATTGGAATAATGTAGAACTCAATATGAATAAGAATATAAATTGGTAAAAGAAGTTGATTTTAATATCAATTATAATGATATAGAGTTCGATATGAAGTAGAATTTAAATTATTGAAAAAAGTTGACTTTAATTTTAATTAGAATTAGAATTGACCTACCTACTAATTAAAATTTGAATAATAAATAAGGGCGCATAATATCAACAAAATTCAACTTATTATATTTAGTTAGCTTAGATTTATTTCGGCCTGAAATAGCAATTAGAATGATGTAGAACTCAATATGAATAAGAATATATATTGGTAAAAGAAGTTGATTTTAATATTAATTATAATAATATAGAGTTCGATATGAAGTAGAATTTAAATTGTTAGAGGAAGTTGATTTTAATTTTAATTTGAATTAGAATTGACCTACCTACTAATTAGAATAATAAAATAAGGGTAATTAAGTAAATTCAACAAGTACAGACCGACCGACTACCAAACTTTTAATATTTTGTATAGTATAAATATATATAGTATAGATATTTAATTTGATTTGGGTTATAAAAATTGAGGAGCTCCTAAATGAAAATACATATACTTGTCAAGCATTCTGCGTAACAATAAAGTACATTCTAGGTACAAATAAAGTTTATTAAAAATGAATTACAAAACAACTCCAACATAACTTATATATCATGTTAAATATTTATGATATATTAAAGGTGCCCAAAATTGTAACTTAATAAAAATATCTATATATATTTGATAATTTTGGGGTTATTTTAAATTCGGGGCCTGTTGCACACCCTAATTCACTGGCATCAACATATATATAGCATACTATACTATACAGTGAGTTTGTGAAGTTGATAGTCAAGGCCCAGGATTGATATTCACGAAGGTTCGGGTCGGGTTATTATACTACCTTGGAACAATTTATATGTGTTTTGGTGATTTTTCTTTAAGTAATCATGTAAAAAATTTGGTCCTTGTGCCATGTAATTTTTATTTTCAAACATTTTGTATTGAAAAGTGATCTGCACTGCAATGTGATTAACGAGAGATTGGTCATTTTATGTTTTGTAATTACAGGTAGCTCATCACTACAAGAGCAAGAGTCTCATGGATTTAACATGTCAAATGCTGGTGAACAAGGTGAAAGAGAAAAGATTTGGCGAAATTGTTAGAATTCAAATTCTCCACCACCCTAATAAATATTAACAATAGCTTTCTAGTAGATGTTGAATAAATAGCTGGGTGAAATATGAACACATATATTATTTACAAAGTCATCCTCAAAATATGGTAGGCTAAGGGTGGCCGGTAAGACTAGTAAATAAACTCTGTAGGTGGATATTGCATGGTTTCAATACTTCTGGATGGTGATTGTTCTCAAGACCAGGAGAGTTATAGCTTGTCCATGTAAAAACCACAAATAAAGGTAGGCTGTACTTTGAATTCTGAAGATGTAAGGCTGGCCAGAAAGTTAATGACAGTGATGTAAGCAATGATGTTAAATGATCTGTTTCAAGCCTATAAATAAGGCCCCTATTTGTAGTAAAAAAATAATCCTATCTAATGAAAAACACAACAGCAGTTGTAAGAAAATAAGAAATAGAGCTGTAGCTCATAGTCAGTGATAAAGCCTGTAGCCGTCATATTTGTATTTCTAAATTAAAGTTGTAATCTTATCAATATATATCATCCTGGTCCATTTGTGTGTTTATTATCTAAAGCTCATACCAGCCTATATATACATTTTTAGTTTGTAAAACCATACACGTTTCCAACAAGTGGTATCCGAGCCAAGGTTACGTTCGTGAAAAATGGCAAATATGGTGCAACCTAACATTCCAAAATTGACGTCCACAAATTACAGGAATTTGAGTATCCAAATGAAGGTGTTACTCGGTCCTTACGATAATTGGGAAATTGTCGAAAGTGGGTATGACGAGCCCACAGATACAGCCGCTGAAGCAGCCCTTACAAATGCGGAGAAGATAATTTTGAAAGAGACCCGAAAAAAGGATAAAAAGGCCTTATATACAATTATTCAAGGTGTTGATGAATCAACCTTTGAAAAAACTTCAAATGCAAAAACGGCGAAAGACGCATAGGAGATTGTGCAGAAATCATTTCAGGGTGTCGAGAAAGTCAAAAAGGTTCGGCTCCAAGTACTACGTGGGGAGTTCGAAAATTTGAAGATGAAGAGTTCCGAAAATATTGGTGAATTTGTTACGCGTTTGAAAATGGTGACAAATGAGATGAAAAGAAATGGGGAAAGTCTCGATGATGTTCGGATCATGGAAAAGTTGCTCCGTTTATTAACAAGAAAATTTGATTATGTTGTTACTTCTATCGAAGAGTCAAAAGACTTGTCCACGATTTCTATTGATGAGCTCATAGGTTCTCTTCAAGCCCACGAGTAGCGAATGAACCAGTATGATGATGCAAGCCATTTGGAAAAGGCGTTACAAAGTAAGGTGTCCATTGGTGACAATTCTGGCAGTAGCAGTTCTGCACGTGGCAGAGGTGGCTTTAGAGATGGCTACCGAGGTGGACGAGGACGTGGAAGGCAGTCTTTCAACAGAGGCCATAATTCTGAAGGTTATCAACCATCTGGTCGTGGTCAGAATTTTAGAGGCCGAGGAAGAGGTGGATTTCAACGAGGTGATAAATCTCAATTTTAATGTTATAATTGTAATAAATTTGGTCACTTCAGTTATGAATGTAGAGCACCAAAAGTAGAAGAAAGGAGTCACTTTGCTGCAGCAAAAGAAGATAAAGACGTTGGCACTGCTATGTTCCTCACTTATAAAGGAGATGTGGAAAAGAAGAAGAATGTTTGATATCTTGACTCGGGAGCCAGCAATCATATGACTGGCCATAAAGATTTATTTATGGAGATAGACGAGCCCATCAGCGGAGAAGTTACTTTTGGTGACTCGTCAAAGATTCTGGTCAAAGGGAAAGGTACAATTACAATTGTATCAAAGAATGGTGAGAAAAAGTATATAAATGATGTTTATTATATACCTGCTTTGAAAAATAATATCATCAGTCTTGGCCAACTTGTGGAGAAAGGGTATAATATTCAGATGCAGGATAATTCTCTCATCATCAGAAATTAGTTTCGAGAATTAATTGCAGATGTGGAGATGTCAAAGAATCGTCTGTTCACCCTTGATATGCAGACGAAGGTGCAGAAGTGCTTAAAGTCGGTCATTAAAAATGACTCGTGGCTGTGGCACTTAAGATATGGTCATTTGGGATTTTCTGGTTTGAAATTGTTGTCAAAGACAAAGATGATGGACGGTTTGCCAGAAATGAACGAACCAGGAAATTTGTGCGAAGCATGTGTAATGGGGAAGCAACATCGACATAGTTTTCCCTTTGTAAAATCATGGAGAGCCAGGAGGCCATTGGAGATTGTTCACACAGATATTGCTGGTCCATTTGATACCTCATCACTTGAAGGTAATAGATATTACCTAACATTTATCGATGATTTTAGCAGGAAAAGTTGGGTGTATATCATCAAAGAAAAGTCGGAGGTTCTTGATAAATTCAAGGAGTTCAAAGCACTGGCAGAAAAGCAAAGTGGTCATTATTTGAAGGTACTCAGATCATACAGAGGAGGCGAGTATACTTCTAATCAGTTTTTGTAGAGTACATGGAATCAATCATCAGTTGACAACAGCCTATACTCCTCAACAAAATGGTGTTGCAGAAAGAAAGAATCGCACTATTCTTGACATGGCAAAAGCAAAGCACTTGCCGAGATCCTTTTGGGCCGAAGCCGTTTTATGTGCAGTTTATTTGTTGAATCGTTGTCCAACAAAAAGTGTCAGAAACAAAACTCCAAATGAAGCATGGAGTGGTAGCAAACCTGTTATTCCTAGTGGACTAACAATGAGATTTACAGAAGGGGGGTTGAATGTAAATCTCAAAACTTTTTCAAGTTTTGAGCAGTTTTAAAGGCTTTGTGTTCAAGATAAACAAGTGTGTGAATTGCTTTAAGCTAATACAGACAGATATATATTCAAGCACTAATGTAAAGAACACAACAGACCTTAAAAACTTTTCTGGTGGATTGTTGTTCCACCAGAGATGGTATTTCAGAAAATCTGTGATTCAAGATGTTGATCACAGCTGCATCCTAGTACAAACTAGATAATTTTTCTCTCAAGATTTTTCTAAACAGCACTGGAAAAATTCTCCTCTAATTACTAGCTGCTACTTGGTTTATATATTACCAAGTGTACAAGTGAAGACAAAGATAAAAATACAATAATAAAATAAGTTCTCCACTTGTTTCTTCTCCATATCACTCAAGTACTTTGTTGACTATTGCCTCTTTGTACTAGAGTAGAACGACTGCTTTTTCTGATGTTCCTGAAATTAGGCTTCCATATTTCAGTTATCTCTGTCAACCCATGTGCCTCTGTCTGCTTTTACAACTACCACTTATCAACTGCTATTTAACAGAACATCCGTTGAAGCCTTCATCCGTTGATGGCTTTATCCGTTGATGTGTTAGCAGTTGAAGCTCTATCCGTTGAAGCTTTGGAGACATCCGTTGAAGCTTTATTTCTCATCCGATGAAGGTCTTTAAGATATCCGTTGATACCACTTCATTTATACAAAATTACAAGGCATGAAATATTTACAATTGGCCTTCCTATTTGAATATCTTCTAGTAGTCAACATGACTTATATTTTCTCTCAACTTCTAAGAATTATATCTTAAATACAGAGACCGAAATATGCTACAACACTAGACTTATTTCTAAGTAAAGCTGCACCATCAACGGATAGCCAAAGTGGTCTTATCCGTTGAGGCTGCAAACACTAAACTTCTACTTAAGTGTTTTGTTAAATATATCATCAAACTAATGCACATATATTCCTAACAATCTCCCCCTATTTATGTCTATAAGGAATTGTAGACATAAATTCAGGGTTAACTTGATGATAACAAAACACTTAACAAATATATGAATTGAAACTAAGTAGAAATTTAAAAGTGCTGCAAAAGTGTATGTACTAGGAGGTAATTGAAGATTTACAGAATTTCCAAGGGTGCTCCTCTAGTCTGAGCAAATCATCTTTTTCTTCTCTGTTCCCTTGTTTTCTTTCCTAGCCCTTTGTCATTTTCCTCAATTTGGAGTTGGAGTTGTCTGTAGAATTCAGCTTCATCTTCATCACTGATATCCAACTTAGATTGCATTTCCTTGAGAGTTTCATTGCTGGCAATCTTGAGTTGGTCTTCAAGTCTGAAAAATCTTCTGACTCCTTTATCATCTCTAAATTCCATCAACCAATGAGGTGATTTGTGGATTGTAATTCCCCTTTCTTGAATGAGTAAAGTTCTGGGCAAAGCATTGGGCTCCCTCCAAGTTTTCCTTATGTTGGCAATCTTGTTGAGAATTTCAGTCTTGGCAGTCCTGGTAAAGCCAGAATCCTTTTGTATGGCTGAAAAGACTCTGATCAAGGTAGAGTAGCCTTCATTCAGAATCCTGTAGAGAGGCCATGTTCTTTCCCCAGCTCCTTTGTATCTGAACACCAATCTCTCTGGTAGCTGTCTGTAGGCAGCTATTCCCCTTACATCCTCCAGCTCATCCAGATAGAGTTCAATGTCTGAAATTTCTTTTATGTCACAGATGTGAACATAATCATCTTTAGAAATGGGTGGCTTAGGCTTAGGTTTTTGTTTTTGAGTGAATTTCTTAGAGGTTAGGGGAGGTGTAGATTTGGATTTTCTTTTCTGTTTCTTTGGTAGTGGAAGAGTGGTTAAAAAGGTAGGCAATTTGATGGTGTCCCAATCAATAGGTTCCTCTTTTGGGATGATTAGTTCACCATGGATGTTTATAGTGGGATCAACAACACAAGGTTCAGGTATGGAAGGTAGTGGTTTAGATATTGATTTAGTTTCTTCAGTGTTATCTTCACTCCTTCTATGTGCCTTGGCCTTTCTTCTGTTTCCCTTCTGCCATTCCTCTCTTTCCTCCACACTCTCACCAAATATACTCCCAAAAACCTCATCTAGGTTTGCAATCTTGTTTTCACCCCTGACTTCAATTCCTTTCTCTCCTACAACTTGACTTGACTTTAGCTGTTGTTCAAGCTTTGCTTGTGCTCTTTTGTCAGCCTTGAGTTTTTCAGCTTCTTTCTTCAACCTTTTGGTTTCTTCCCTCTTAGCCTTTGGAAATTTGGGATGTCCTTGCATCACACAGATACTCTTTCCCTCTCTAAAGATAATGGCCATTTTCATTCTTTCAACTATGTCCTTGGTCTCCTTATACTTTATGATGTTAGCACCCAAAACTTTGTCTTCATCAGGCTTTGGAAGAGGAAAGTCCACTTCTTTCATCTGAGCAAAGTCTAGGGGGTTCTTTATGGAGTCCTTGCTGGATCTAGTGTTGGGCTTGAGAACCATAGGTTTTAGATTCTTGAAAGAAGTCTCTCCAACCTTATTCCTCCTTTCTGGCTTGTGCTCCATAATGATTGGTTCAACCTTTGTGCTATGTTTCACAGATATTGATTTATCTTGTGTTGAGCCAAACACTTGTTGCACCCTTTCATCAATTCTCCTCATTTGCTCTTTCACTTGAATTTCAGCTGCTGCTAGCTGGATTAGGTCAATTCCATCAGGCTTTCCTTTGATTTGCATAATTGGAGAAGTAGTGATGGCAGGATCTAGCACTTTAGATATCTGGATTTTTGTAGATGGCTCTCCTTCCCCTTCCCTTTTTCTCTCCCCCTTTTTGTTATCATCAAGGAGAGGGGTCAAGCCTTGTGCCTTTGCCAGCTGCATAAGTAGACTTGTTTGAGATTGTTGGTTGTGAAGAATGCTGGCCACAGAATTTTCAATAACTGGGACTCTGTCTTCTAACTTAGCCAGCCTCTTTTCAGTATTTGAATCCTTTTTCAATCTCAACAATAAGTCCTTCATTGTACCATAGGGCATGACTGAATCCAATTTTTCAGAATTGTAGGATTTCAAGTCAGCAATATCCTTCTTGAGTTCATCCACACTCTGATTCTGGCTTACTTGCTGCAACTTCATGAGATGCAGTGAGTCCAGGTGAGCTGTAAGGATTGCCTTGGTACCAGCATGTGAAGTTTTCTGAATGGCCTGTTGGATAGTACTGATTTGTTTGACTAAGGAGACATTGAATTACCCTGGTGTAGACTCCTTTGTCAAGGCCCATTCAGGTAAATTTGGAATAGAACTAGGGCTTTCATCTCCCCCTAAGTTCATGCTTTCATCAAAAGAAACAGAGTCATCATCATCAGAATTTACTCCAAATTCCTCAGATGACTCACCAGCTGTAGAAGGCATCTTCATTAGCAATGGCTGGATCCACCCTTATATCTGTTGTACCTGCCTTTCTCTCTTTTTCTCTATATTTTTGCATCAGGGGCTCCCCCTGGCTCACACTCCTCACTTCCTCACCTTCACCTACTAAGGTGGTACTCCTCTCACTTACTTTTGCCATGCTGGAAGAAATAGCATGCATATTTGAGCTCTCAATCTCTCCTTTTGCCTGGGTGCAACCCAGCCTCTCACTCAAATTATCACTCCCTTCCCTCAGTCCTAAAAGTGATTGTACAGTAATCATGTCTTCTACACTTGGAATTGTTTCAGTTGTGTGTGTAGAGACTATCAACGGATATGAAATAGCCGTTGAAGGTGACACTGATGGTATCAACGGATAACTGCTGTTAAGCTTATCCGTTGAAGAACAACCACTTGTCAACGGATGAGTGATATCCGTTGAAGAAGGAAAAGAAGTAAAATTGAAAGTGATATAACTGTTGAATCTGTGTGGATTGATTTGAGTTTTGGTGACACAGATCCTTCAATTACATCTGAAAGAATTTGCGGGTGATCCAACAAATCATCTAAAAGATGATGATCACCTGTATTTGAGTGGGGCTCCTCCCTGAGTTGTAAAGAGGGAGAATCAGGAATTGATGGGAATAACATATCCACATCCAGAGATGGTGATGAAGTGTGTGGTGATTGATGTATGTTAATTGTGAGAGAATGGGGCTGTGACTCCACATTTGTTGGAGCCACATCAAACTGAGTTTGAGAAGGCATAGATACAGATGGATGTATCTGTGCAGTGTGTGCACCCTGTGTAGAAGATTGGGTTCTAGCCCTCTTTCTTCTAATAAAAGCTTTTGTTGGTGAGTGTTTGGCTTCTGTGTCCCTCCCTCGTTTGATCTGTGTTCCTGGTTGGGAACTATTTTCAATAGTTACATCCTTTTGGGAGAATGCAGCTAGGGATGTGCTAGTAACCTTTTCAACCACCACAGCTTTTTGAGAAACTGTGGCTTGGCTAGCTTGGGAAACACTTATCTCTCCTTCCTTATCCTGGGGGTTTCTTTGATGTTCACCCCTCCCCTCACCACTCACACCCTGTTCACTCCCCTCAGGGTTAAGGGTAGGTGTTACAACTATTGTCTTTTGAGAAACAACAGAGGTGGTTTTCTTTGTCTTTGATTTTGAAAGTTTAGTTTTGGTGACCTTGGTAGGAATCTGTTGGGGCATTGTCACAGATTCCATGGGCACACTAGAAGATAAAGAAATAGAGGGGTTGGAAGAAGTAGGAGTTGTAGAGACAATTACCTCACTTACCTGAGGTGCATCCATGATTGGTAAATATACCAATGGTACACTGCTGTTGAGATCCATTCTCAATAAATCTAAAAGAACTCTTTTCTCTTGTGCCCAGCACTTGAGTTTGTTATTCTCATTGATTATGACCAAACCTTCAGCAACATGGTTAGCCAATAACATAAAGAATCTAGCATAATAGATGTTATTAGGTCTATTAGCTTTGTTACCTAATCTAGTACCCAATTCTAGCATAACATAATTGCTAAAGTTAAAATACCTATCAGAAACAAGCATATAGAGCATATTAACAAGAGATGAAGTTATGGACATCAAAATTACTAATTTTCCCAGAGAAAACCTTGATAAAGGCATCCCCAAGAAAACTCCATTCTTTCCTAAGGCCTTTTCTTTTAATACTCCCTAAACTAGCAGAGTTAAGAGAATAACCTATGGAATCTAACATGCTGGATACATCATTATCAGTGTGTGGTGTCATGGCATTGTTCTCAGGCAATTTAAAATATGCTAGTAAATCATCACAGTTAACACAGTGATTTTTACCTTTGAGAGTGAAAGAGATGGTCATATCTATGGAGTTGAACTCAGCAGTTGTCCAAATCTCCTCAACTACTTCACAGTAAATCGTTGGGGCTTCCAGCATTGCATAGCTAAGTTTACAGTTTTTGATGAAGTCCATCATTTTGTGATAATCTGAGTGGGCTTCATTCTTTGCTACCAAAGCTATGAAATTGTTCTTCTCATAGATGAACCCAGATTGAGACATAATTTTTACTACAGGTGCCATTGTTGTAAGTAGAAGTTGCAGAGAATAACTTGAAGGATTTGCAGAGAGAAAATGGTAAAAGCTTTGAAATTTCAAGAAAGCGTAAAGTAAAAATGAAAAATCAGAAGGGCTTATATACTTTCTCAAATTAAAAGGTATAAATAAAAGATTAAACAATAAATATGTGTTAGTGAATTTCAGCCGTTTAAGAATAAACTGTAAGTATTCTAAAAACTACCTTTAATACAAATACATACAGCTATATGTATGAGTATCAACGGTTAAGAAAATAGAATCAACGGATGTGAAACACCTGAATCGACTGATGTGACATTTCAACGGATAAAGTAAACTGTCATCCGTTGAAAGGTACTTCAGTTTTATCCGTTGACGGATAAAAATTCCAAAAATGTATATGTCTTTCAACGGATAATGAACATCCATTGACAGAACAATTTTGACTTTCAACGGATAGGAAATATCCGTTGATGGAATAATCTTTGTTAAGAAGTCAAATTTGTTCTAGCAACTAATACATTTCAGGCTTCAATTCAAATTGCAATAAGGATATAAATTTTATGAGTAATTAAGCATACCTAGCTCACTTACCAATCTTGTGAATGTTGATTCATCAAGTGGCTTGGTAAATATGTCTGCAATTTGTTGTTCACTTGGAACAAAATGTAGTTCCACTGTACCATTCATGACATGCTCCCTGATGAAGTGGTACTTGATATCAATGTGCTTGGTCCTTGAGTGCTGCACAGGATTCTCTGTTATGGCTATGGCACTTGTGTTGTCACAAAAGATAGGAATTTTGTCAACATGAAGTCCATAATCAAGGAGTTGATTCCTCATCCATAACACTTGAGAGCAGCAACTTCCAGCAGCAATGTATTCAGCCTCAGCTGTAGAAGTAGAGACTGAATTTTGCTTTTTGCTAAACCATGATACAAGCTTGTTTCCCAGGAATTGGCAGGAGCCTGTTGTACTTTTCCTGTCTATTTTGCAACCTGCATAGTCTGCATCTGAATAACCAATTAGATCAAAGCCAGATTCTCTAGGATACCAAATACCTAAATTTGGTGTACCCTTGAGATATCTGAAAATCCTCTTGATAGCAATTAAGTGAGACTCCCTAGGATCAGCTTGAAATCTAGCACACAGACATGTAGCAAACATTATATCTGGTCTGCTAGCAGTTAAATATAAAAGTGAACCAACCATGCCTCTATAACTTGTAATGTCCACAGACCTTTCAGTCTTATTTAATTCAAGTTTGGTGACAGTGGCCATGGGAGTTTTTGCAGATGAACATTCCATTAAGTCAAACTTCTTTAAAAGATCATGAATATATTTAGTTTGACTAATGAAAATTCCATCACTAACTTGTTTAACTTGTAAACCAAGAAAATAGGTTAGTTCTCCCATCAGGCTCATTTCATAATTACTTTGCATTAGCTTAGCAAACTTTTTGCAAAGTTTATTATCTTTAGAACCAAATATTATGTCATCTACATAAATTTGAACAAGTATACTAGAGCCATTAACATTCCTAAAGAAGAGAGTTTTATCAACAGTACCTCTAGTGAAGTGATTCTCCAAAAGGAATTTTGATAGGGTTTCATACCAGGCTCTAGGTGCTTGCTTCAGTCCATAGAGTGCTTTCAACAGATAATACACATAGTCTGGAAAATTTGGATCTTCAAACCCTGGAGGTTGACTTACATAGACTTCTTCCTCCAATTTCCCATTTAGAAATGCACTCTTGACATCCATTTGATAGACTTTGAAATTGGCATGGGCTGCATAGGCTAGAAAAATTCTGATGGCTTCAAGTCTTGCAACAGGAGCATATGTTTCATCAAAATCTATTCCCTCTTGTTGAGAATAGCCTTTAGCAACCAATCTGGCTTTATTCCTTATGACAATGCCATTTTCATCCATCTTGTTTCTGAATACCCATTTTGTGTCAATAGGACTCTTGTTCTTTGGTTTGGGTACCAGCTTCCAAACTTTGTTTCTCTCAAATTGGTTCAGCTCTTCCTGCATAGCTAATATCCAATCTGGATCCAATAAAGCTTCTTCCACTTTCTTAGGTTCCTCCTGAGATAGAAAACTACTATATAGACATTCATCTTGAGTAGCTTTTCTTGTTTGCACTTTAGATGATGCATCACCAATGATCAGTTCAAAGGGATGATTCTTGGTCCATTTCCTTTGAGGTGGAAGATGTGCTCTAGATGAGGTGGCCTCAGTATTGTCATGATGTGAGACAGAGTGTTGATTAGTTGAAACTCCCCCTGAGTTGTTGGTTCTTTGCAGGGAATTTGGAGTTCTATCAACTGATGATGTAAATCGATTATCCGTTGATGAACTATGATCAACGGATGCTTCATTTTGTACTTCAACGGATGATGCACTATGTCTTTCAACGGATACTGCATTGCCTCTATCAACGGGTGCAGAATTTTGTGCATTATCCAAGGGCATATTTTGAATCCCTTTTGAAGTGTCATCTCCATCAATCTCCTCTTCACTATCATCACAATATATCTCAATGTTGTCAAATTTGAGTCTCTCATTGTGTCCCTCATCTGTTAGTCCATCAATCTTTTTATCATCAAACACAACATGCACTAGATTCCATAACAATGTTGGTTCTTAGATTGTAGACCCTATAAGATTTTCCAGCTGAGTAACCAACAAATATCCCTTCATCAGCCTTTGCATCAAACTTCCCTTTATGGTCAGATTGATTCCTCAGTATAAAGCATTTACATCCAAAGACATGAAGAAAGTTTAGAGTTGGTTTTCTTCTCTTGAACAACTGATAAGGAGTCATGCCTTTAGCTTGATTGATCAAAGAAATATTCTGAGTGTAGCAGGCACAATTAACAGCTTCAGCCCAGAAATATGTTGGTAACTTTGATTCTTCAAGCATTGTTCTGGCAGCCTCAATCAAAGATCTGTTCTTTCTTTCAACTACCCCATTTTGCTGAGGTGTTCTTGGAGCTGAGAACTCATGCATGATTCCATTTTCTTCACAGAACTAGCCTTATTGACAAATTCTTGAACTCAGTTCCATTGTCACTCCTGATATTCCTAACCTTCAAGTCAGAATGATTATTGACTTGCCTGATGTGATTGATAATGATTTCACTTGCTTCATCCTTTGATCCAAGAAAATAGACCCATGAAAACTTTGAGAAATCATCTACAATCACTAAGCAATATCTTTTTCTTGCAATTGACAATACATTGACTGGTCCAAACAAATCCATATGCAGCAGCTGTAATGGTTCATCAATTGTTGTTTCAAGCTTCTTTTTGAATGATGCTTTCCTTTGTTTGCTTTTCTGACAAGCATCACACAAACCATCCCTTGAGAATTCAACTAGAGGAATTCCTCTAACTAAGTCCTTTTTGACTAGATCATTCATTGTCTTGAAATTCAAATGGGATAGCTTCTTGTGCCATAGCCAACTCTCAACTGAACTTGCTTTGCTGAAGAGACAAGTAATAGATTCTGCATCTGTAGAGTTGAAGTCAGCTAAGTACACATTCCCTTTTCTAACTCCAGTTAGAACCACTTTGTTGTCTTTCTTGCTGGTGACAACACAGGCTTCTGAATTGAAGGAAATTGTATTCCCTCTATCACATAGTTGACTGATACTCAGTAAGTTGTGCTTGAGACCATCAACTAATGCAACTTCATCAATGATGACATTCCTTGTTGAAATCAAGCCATATCCCATAGTAAACCCTTTGCTGTCATCTCCAAAGGTTATGCTAGGGCCAGCTCTCTCCTTAAACTCAGTGAGCAGGGAGAAATCTCCTGTCATGTGTCTTGAACAGCCACTGTCCAAGTACCATAGATTTCTTCTTTTTCCCTGCACACCATAAAATCAATCAAGTTGATTTTGGTACCCAAGTTTCCTTGGGTCCATTCCTGTTAGCCTTTCTCCTAGACTTCATTCCTCCTGCATCTTTAGACTTAGGTAACTTTGAGTCAACCTTGATCTTAGATGTAGTTGGTTGAGGTGTAGGGTTAGTCACAGAATCATTTAGCACATTTGGAATTTGATAAGGCATGGATTGTGCAAGCATGTTATTCCACATTGGCATATTGTATGGCATTTGAGGCATACTAAATGCAGCAAGATAAGGATTGTTAAAATATGGCATGTTTGTAAAATGTGCATAAGGATTCTGTTGAGACATAACAGGCATAGCATGCAGAGGTGATGCAGACATATTAGGCATGGAAGAGGGTACAGGTATGGGAGTTTTCTTAATAGATTTGCAATTAGCAGATAGATGATTAACACTACTACAATGCACACAGCTTTTTCTAGGAGCATACTTATCAGGTGTGTAATTGTTATGTTTGTTAACCCCTACCTTCCCATTTCTATTAGATTTCCTTTTAGTTTCCTTTTTATCCTCAACCACTTTGAGCCTATTCTTTAACTGTTCTAAGGTCATGTGCCCTATATTCACCTTACTGAAATCTTTGGATGTGCTTGCTTCCTCCTTTGACAAAGTTCTTGGAAGTTGAACCAAATTTTTTGTTAAGTTTCTTTAGATTTTCACTATTAGAAACATCTGCCTGTTTTAATTGAGGAACCTTCAACGGATGCTCCTTTTCTTCCTTCAACGGATAACTTTCATCATCCGTAGATTCCACATCCGTTGACAGCCCATCAATTAATTCCAGTTTCTTTTTGTTTTTATCCCAGGCAGTCTCACAGAATGATTCAATTCCTTGGACCTTGGAAATTTGAGCACTAACATCCCTAGATGTCTTCCAGGCTTTAATCACCTCTTGCTCTCTCTCTAATTGATTGGAAAGTATTTCTACTTTCTTAACAGATTCAGCTAGTTCATTTTCAACAGATATACAATGTAGCTTAGTTTTCTCTAGGTCAATCAACTTATCTTCTAACACAGCATTTCTATTACTTAAAAACAGATTGTTCTCTTTAATCCTACTATTTTCTTTAGCAAGAGATTTAAGAGACACACGCAAATGATACAATTCAGTAGACATGTCATTAAAAGCATCATTGCACTCTTCTTTAGTAAGCTGTGTTAAATCAGTAGTGATTACCTGGTTGCTTGATGAACTAACTTCATTTTCCTCAGAATCAGCCATGAGAGCCAAGTTGACATATTCCACATCTTCATCCTCTTCTTTTCCATCAGCTGCCCAGTCTTTTTCTTGAGTAATGAAAGCCCTCTCCTTTTGCTTGAGCAGATCAAAATATTTCTTTTTGTAATCTACTTGGTCAAATTTCTTCTTTTCAGAAGTTGGCTTTCTGCACTCACTTGCAAAGTGTCCACTTATACCACAATTGAAACACTTGAACTTGGATTTGTCCACCATGTTCTTATGAGGTTTAGTGGCTCTAGTGTTTTTCCTAAATTTCATCTTTGCAAATCTCCTGGACAGAAATGCAAGATGCTCATCAATACCATCAGAGTCATCTTGGCTGGAGTTGTCTTCATTCTCAGCAACTAGCTCCTTACCCTTGCTTGATTCTGATTTGCTTGTGCCATCTTTGGAGTTTGATGTAGATCTCACAGTTTCTTATCTTCCTTCTTTCTCATTTTCAGCTACCAAGGCAACTGAATCTCCTTTCTTTCTTCCCTTCTCCAATACCTCATCCTGTTCCAGCTCTAGTTCATAAGTCTTCAAGATTCCATATAATCTTTCAAGAGTGAAGTCCTTATAATCTTGAGAGTTTCTCAAGGAGACAGTCATGGGTTTCCATTCCTTTGGCAAGGATCTTAAAAATTTAAGATTTGAATCCTTCACCTGGTACACTCTACCATACAGCTTCAGTCCATTCAACAGCTTTTAGAATCTATTGAATGTGTCATTTAAAGATTCATTTTCTTCAAAATGAAAATACTCATACTGTTGAATGAGAAGCTGCATTTTGTTTTCTTTTACTTGTTCTGTACCTTCACACAGTAGTTGAACTGTGTCCCAAACCTCTTTGGCAGTTGTGCAATTTATCACATTATCAAACATATCCTTGTCAAGACCATTAAACAAAATGTTCATGGCCTTCTTATCCTTGTGGACTTCTTCTGTGTCTTCCATTGTCCATTCTGCTCTAGGTTTTGGAATGGATTGACCAACAGCAATTGTGGCCGTAGCAACTGTGGCTACTTTGTGGGGAATGTGAGGACCATTCTCAATGCAGTTTACATAACCTTCATCTTGGGAGAGTAGATGAAGGTGCATTTTCACCTTCCAATGGTGATAATTGTCTTTGTCAAGAACTGGGATTTTTACTCCAATATCCTTCTTACTCATCTTTGTTAGTTTCCAAGATCTTTAAACTCTTTGTGTGTCAAGAGCTTGCTCTGATACCAATTGTTATTCCTAGTGGACTAACAATGAGATTTACAGAAGGGGGGTTGAATGTAAATCTCAAAACTTTTTCAAGTTTTGAGCAGTTTTAAAGGCTTTGTGTTCAAGATAAACAAGTGTGTGAATTGCTTTAAGCTAATATAGACAGATATATATTCAAGCACTAATGTAAAGAACACAACAGACCTTAAAAACTTTTCTGGTGGATTGTTGTTCCACCAGAGATGGTATTTCAGAAAATCTGTGATTCAAGATGTTGATCACAGCTGCATCCTAGTACAAACTAGATAATTTTTCTCTCAAGATTTTTCTAAACAGCACTGGAAAAATTCTCCTCTAATTACTAGCTGCTACTTGGTTTATATATTACCAAGTGTACAAGTGAAGACAAAGATAAAAATACAATAATAAAATAAGTTCTCCACTTGTTTCTTCTCCATATCACTCAAGTACTTTGTTGACTATTGCCTCTTTGTACTAGAGTAGAACGACTGCTTTTTCTGATGTTCCTGAAATTAGGCTTCCATATTTCAGTTATCTCTGTCAACCCATGTGCCTCTGTCTGCTTTTACAACTACCACTTATCAACTGCTATTTAACAGAACATCCGTTGAAGCCTTCATCCGTTGATGGCTTTATCCGTTGATGTGTTAGCAGTTGAAGCTCTATCCGTTGAAGCTTTGGAGACATCCGTTGAAGCTTTGTTTCTTATCCGTTGAAGGTCTTTAAGATATCCGTTGATACCACTTCATTTATACAAAATTACAAGGCATGAAATATTTACAATTGGCCTTCCTATTTGCATATCTTCTAGTAGTCAACATGAATTATATTTTCTCTCAACTTCTAAAAATTATATCTTAAATACAGAGACCGAAATGTGCTACAACACTAGACTTATTTCTAAGTAAAGCTGCACCATCAACGGATAGCCAAAGTGGTCTTATCCGTTGAGGCTGCAAACACTAAACTTCTACTTAAGTGTTTTGTTAAACATATCATCAAACTAATGCACATATATTCCTAACAACCATCAGTTGGACATCTCAGAATTTTTGGGTGTATTGCTTATGCCCATATTCCCGATCAGAAAAGAAAGAAGCTGGATGACAAAGGCGAAAAGTGTATTTTTACCGGATATGACAAAAGAAGCAAGGCGTATAGACTCTACAATCCCCTGATGAAGAAATTAATCATTTCTCGAGATGTTGAGTTTGATGAATCAGATTACTGGAGATGGAACGGGAAAGAAAGAAAAGTTGTTGGTTTATTTTTTCAGGATGATGATAATGATGATGTCTCTAACACTAAAGATGACGGAGATGATGATCCAACTCCTCCACAAAGTCTGACTCAACAAACTCCTGCATCAACACCATCAACGGAAGGAAGCAGCAGTTCAGGGGGAGCATCAAAGAAAATGCGAAGTCTGGATAATATCTATGAAGTAACAAGTCCGGTACAAGCATCATTTGATTATTCTTTATTTTGTTTAATGGCAGAATGTGATCCAGTTACATTTGAAGAGGCTTCTGAAGAAAGCAAATGGAATAAAGCCATGGATGAGGAAATTGATGCAATAAAGAAAAATGATACTTGGGAGCTCACAAATCTTCCAGAAGGACATAAAACAATTGGTGTCAAGTGGGTCTATAAAACCAAGATGAATCAAGATGGAGAAATGGAGAAATACAAGGCGAGGTTGATGGCTAAAGGCTACAAGCAGCGATATGGCATTGACTATGATGAGGTGTTTGCTCCAGTTGCACGAGTTGACACCATCAGACTTCTTACAGCAATTGCCACTCGGAATCAGTGGAAGATTTATCAAATGGATGTGAAGTCGGCAATTCTAAATGGTTATCTCGAAGAAGAAGTCTACATTGAACAACCTCCGGGATATGTTCAGAAAGGTCAGGAAGATAAAGTCTACAGACTGAAGAAAGCCTTATATGGTTTGAAGCAAGCTCCGCGAGCATGGAATACAAGGGTTGATAAATATTTTCAGAAAAATGGTTTCGTGAAGATTTCATACGAGCATGCCCTCTATACAAAGAAAAATTCAGGGGGAGATATTATGATCGTGTGCTTGTACGTGGATGACATGATCTTTACAGGAAACAACCCTGGTATGTTTGATGATTTTAAGAAAGTTATGACTAACGAATTTGAGATGACAGATATTGGTCAAATGTCATACTTTCTTGGAGTCGAGGTGAAGCAAAACAAAGATGGGATTTTTATGTCTCAGAAAAAATATGCGGAGCAGATTTTAAAGAAGTTCAGAATGGAGGAATACAAGCCAGTAAGCACGCCAGCAGAACCGAGCATAAATCTCAGAGTTGATTCAACAAGGGAGTCGGTAAATCCGACGTTGTTCAAAAGTTTGGTTGGAAGTCTGAGGTACCTAACTTTCACTCGTCCGGATATTATGTATGCAGTCGAATTGGTGAGCAGGTACATGGAGAAGCCAAAGCAAGATCACTTTATGGCAGCTAAAAGAATTTTGAGGTACATCAAAGGTATGCTTGGTCATGGTTTATTTTACACGCATTCTCAAAATTCAAAATTAGTTGGGTATTCAGATAGTGATTATGGTGGTGACTTGGATGACGGGAAAAGTACTTCAGGATATGCTTTTCATATCAGTTCAGGGATATTTTTATGGTCTTCAAAGAAGCAACAAACAGTTGCTCTCTCAATATGTGAGGCATAATACATCGCAGCAGCAGCATGCGCATGTCAGGCTATGTGGTTAAGCTACATATTGGGCGAGTTAAATATCGTGGAGGAAGGTCCGGTTCAAATTTATATGGACAATAAATCTGCTATTTCTCTCGTGAAAAATCCTAGTGTCACACAGCCGCAACAAGCACATCAATATTAAATATTATTTTCTTCGAGAACAAGTGAATGATAAAATCGCGGAGTTAGTGCACTGCAGGACAGATGAAAATTTAGCATATTTATTTACGAACCCATTAAAGCCGGATGTATTTCAGAATATGATTATAAAGCTCAAAATGCAAAGTCGAGTTTGACGGGGAGTGTTAGAATTCAAACTCTCCACCACCCTAATAAATATTAACAGCAGAGTTATCCAGTAGCTTTCTAGTAGATATTGAATAAATAACTGGGTGAAATATGAACACATATATTATTTACAAAGTCATCCTCAAAATATGGTAGGATAAAGGTGGCCGGTAAGACTAGTAAATAAACTCTGCAGGTGGATATTGCATGGTTTCAAGGATGGTGATTGTTCTCAAGACAGGAGAGTTATAGCTTGTCCATGTAAAGACCACAAATAAAGATAGGCTGTACTTTGAATTCTGAAGATATAAGGCTGGCCAGAAAGTTAATGACAGTGATGTAAGCAATGATGTTAAATGATCTGTTTCAACCCTATAAATAAGGCCCCTGTTTGTAGTAAAAAAATAATTCTATCTAGTGAAAAACACAACAGCAGTTGTAAGAAAATAAGAAATAGAGTTGTAGCTCATAGTCAGTGATAAAGGTTGTAGCCTTCGTATTTGTATTTCTAAATTAAAGTTGTAATATTATCAATATATATCATCCTGGTCCATTTGTGTGTTTATTATCTAAAGCTCATACCAGCCTATATATACGTTTTTAGTTTGTAAAACCATACACGTTTCAAACAGAAATAAGGAAAGTGTTTAACATCGACCCCAGTCTTATTGGAAAAAGTTTAAAGAGGTGAAGTTATGCGATATAACACATATATACTACTCCATATTGTTATTAACAGTACACGAGAATAGTTTTTTTTTGTCAAAGTACACGAGAACTAGTTAGTTTTATTGAAGTTTGTTAAGTATATAACTCACGCTCCCAGATCTCACATATAAATATAATGTATGTGTAATGATAAAAACGAGAGAAAACAAAATAGTTGTTGATCTTATTATTTGAAATTGGAATACAAACGCTTATATCTACTGGGAACAAAACAAGAACAAACTAATCCTACAAACCAGGAGCACTCCTGCACTAACTCAATATTGCCACGACTTATTCAAACTCCTAAAACAACTCAAGACAGTTTGCGGCACTATCAGACCAAGTCAAACAGTATCAGTCAGACATAAACAAATTAATATTATTTCAACGTTCAGATTAATCCAACAAACACCCCTTAATTTAAACGTTCTTGTTTAGATTCTCAACACCCAGCAACTGGCGCATACGCTCGAACTTAACGATCGACAAAGCTTTTGTGAGTACATCAGCCTGCTGCTCTTCAGTTCTTACGTGCTTAATGATAATTTCACCACGCTCCACGCACACCCTTATGAAGTGATATCGAATATCGATATGCTTGGACCTTCCATGAAAAATAGGGTTTTTTGCCAAATCAATAGTTGACTTGTTATCGATGTATAGAATCACAGGATCAATATACTCGCTCGTGATTTCACCCAATAGATCTCGTAGCCATATCCCTTGACATGCCGCTGCAGTAGCAGCCATGAATTCTGCCTCACATGAGGACAACGCCACATATTTTTGCTTCTGTGACACCCAAGTCACCATGCTTTCGTTTAGATAAAACACTACTTCAGTGGTACTCTTTCTGTCATCGACCTGACCAGCGAGATCGCTGTCTGAATAACCTGTCAATACCTTATTTGCACTATCTCTTGAATAAATCAAATCATAGTTCAATGTACCTTTAATGTACATCATTATCCTCTTTCCTGCGTTCAGGTGCATAACTGTTGGCTTCTCCATAAAACGACTAATGATTCCGACAACATACGATATATCAGGTTGCGTGTGAACTAAGTACCGTAAACCCCCAACAATACTTTTGAATTAAGTAGGATTCACACCTTTCCCACCTTCATCGTTGGAAATCACTGCCTTCGGCTCCATTGGGAATCTTGTAGGGTTGCATCCTCCCGTACCAGCTTTGTCAAGGACCTTTTTTGTATAAACCTCCTGCTTCAACTCGACATAATTTTCTTGTTGATTCACCTCGATGCCCAAGTAATAAGCGAGTTTTCCCCAAATCGCTCATCTCAAAGTGCTCTTCCATCTACTTCTTGAATTCTCGAATCAACTTATCACTTATTCAGTCACTAAGATGCCATCGACATACACTGCTACTATTAAAAATTCACCTACTTATCTTTTAGTGTACACTGCGTGTTCATAAGGGCAACTAAGCATACCCATACCTTCCAAACACTCAATTTTGAATACCACGCTCTTGGAGCCTTACGAAGACCGTACAACGCCTTGGAAATTTTATACACCATGTGTTCTCGACCTGGTTTCTCAAATCCCTCCGGCTGAGACACATAAACTTCTTCCTTTAAATCACCATTAAGGAAGGCCGATTTAACATCCAGGTGGTGCACCATCCATCCATTCTTGGCAGACAAAGCCAGTAACAATCGTACCATCTCCAATCATGTCATCGATGCAAAGATCTCTTCAAAATCCACTCCTTGGCGCTGCACATAAACCTTAGCCACAACTATGGCTTTGTACTTTACTATCTCTCCTTTTGTGTCCTTTTTTAATTTAAAGACCCACTTCAAGTCAATTGCTTTCTTTCCTGGCGGAAGCTCTGTCAATTGCCATGTTTTATTCTTCTCAATAGCTTCCAATTCTTGCTCCATAGCCCTTTTCTACTCTTTCTTCTTTGATGCCTGAACATAGTTAGAAAGTTCATCCACCCCCATAAGCATAAGTTCATCGAGAGTTTCTATTTCTTATGTATCTTCGTAAATTTTACTTATCCATCTGTATCTCTTTGGCTCGTTGTCATACCTTGATTCATCCTCACTCTCACCACTTGACCTATGAGTTGAGATTGGTGTTGCCATCTCCCCTGAATCTTCTTCAACAACCTCAGTACTGTCACTATTTTCGTTGTCTGCTTCTTCGCCTTCATTTGTTTCATTACACTTGAACCCACATACCACTAATTTTTCTGCTCGATCACTACTTTGTTTTCGGTCTGCTTCCCAGTCCCATGCTTTGTTCTCAATAAAAACGATATCACGACTCGCATGTAATTTCTTTCACACGGGATCATAGAGCTGGTACGCTTTTGTACCAGGTTCTTTTCCCAAATTCACCACCATTTTACTACGATCTTCCAATTTTGTTGTGTGAATCGAGGGAGTCTTCATGTAGCAGACACATCCAAATACCCTAATACTTTCCAAATTTGGTTTATCTCCTGTCCACGCCTCATAAGGAGTTATCTCTGATAAAGCACGTGTGGGTATACGGTTCAAAACATAGATCGAATGCCTCAACACTTCTCCCCACATAATAGATGGTAATTTTATCCCTTTTAGAAAGCTTCTAACCATTGCAACAACGATTCTGTTACATCTCTCCACAACTGCCATTTTGTTGTGGCGTATATGGAGCAATAAACTGATGATATATGCCAGCCATCTCACAATACTCCTTGAACTTCTATGAACATAACTCCCCTCTGTCCGTGCATAGAGCTTTAACTTTTGCGCCCTTGCCTTTTTTAACTTACAACCTGAACCTTTTGAATGCAGCTAGTGTCTCGTCTTTCGTCTTCAACAGGTACACCCACACGGACTTGATGTAGTCATCCACCAACATTAAAAAATACTTGTTTTCTTCTGATATCTCAGACGTAATTTTTCCACACAGGTTTGCGTGGATCAGGACGAGAGGCGCTTCAGCTCTAAATTTTGCTTGAGTTAGAATGCTCTTTAACTTTCTTGGACATTAAACAACCTTGACACACCTTCTTTGGTTGTACTAGCTTTGGCATGCTCTCAACCATCTTGTGACTCGACATCATGCTCAAGGCCTGAAAGTTAACATGGTCCAGGCGTGAATGCCAATTCCATGACACCTCCTCTGTTGTTGACATAAGACACTTCGACTCAACAGATTCAATGAGAATCTTGTGTAACCTGTTGTCTGATCTCCTAACTTTCATTAACAACGTCTTTTCCTTATCGTACACCCACAAAAATTCCCCATACATAACAACTCGATTTCCCTCTTCGGAAAATTGCCTCAAACTCAGAATATTATTACACAAAGTAGGGATATAATATACCTCGTGAAACAATCTTTCTTCGCCATTCTTGCACCTGAATAAAACTAAACCTTTCCCCTTTATGTCAACTGTTGATCCATCACCGAAGTGAACTTTTCCAGTCACTTTTTCATCTAGCTCGTTGAATTTCGATATCTCCCCTGCCATGTGGTTGCTGGCCCCGTTGTCCAGATACCAAACATTTGAACCACCAGTTTTGTCATTAATGTCAAATACTAGTTTTGGTTTTACATTCTCCTCATCCAATAGTACCTTCTCCTCCACACGTTTCATCATTAATAAAGCTGGCTCATCATCATGTGTTAGAATTAAATTGGACTCCAGTCGTTGCTCCTTATCTCTCTTTGGCTTACAACAATCAGCAACGTAATGGCCATAGGCCAAACAGTTAAAACACCGAACTTTACTTTTATCTCGAGTTCCACGATTCCATTCCTTGGTTCGACTATCTCCTCCATTTGCTTTGTTCTTCAGATTCGAACATCTCCGCCACTCTTCTTTAGTGAGCAACAATTGGCTTTCCTCATTTTCTCGTTAGGACCATTCCTCCTCAGTTAACAATAGATGTCCTACATCAGAGTCAGTTGGTCTCTTCAAACATTCCTCATGTTCCTTCAATGAACCAACCGTTTCTTCGACTGTCATCTTCTCAAGGTATCCAAATTTCTCAATATTGGAAGTAATTTGCAGAAATTTTGTTGGTACAGCTCTAAGGAGTTTTTTCACCACGTATCCTTCATCTATAGGTTCACCTAGTGCTCGTATGTTAGCCACTAAACTGTTCAGCTTGTAGCATAAATCGTCCAGCTGTTCAGTTTCCTTCATCTTCAGAGATTCAAACTCAGATTTCAAGGTTTGAACCTTTGCCTTCTTCACACGGTCAGCTCCAAGTCACATTGTTTGCAATGCTCCCTATGCCCCCTTCGCTGTGGTCTTTTCTGCAATCGACAATAAAATATCCTCCGGTATGCTCTAATAAATAACCGCCAAAGCAGTCTTATCCATTTTTTCCTCAATATTTGAGTTTGAATCCTTGGGATCAACAGTGTCCCACACTCCATGGGCTTGCATGTTCACCTTCATTTTCAATGCCCATGTCGTATACTTACTCCGAGCCAACATCGGATAACTCAAACCAACTCTGTCTTTCGTTTTGCTTGTCTCCGTTTTACTCGACTTCATGGTTCCCTTCCTTGGCATAAACTTTGGCATACACTATATGTAAAGCTCTGATACCAAATTGTTAAGTATATAACTCACACTCCCAGATCTGACATATAAATATAATGTATGTGTAATGATAAAACGAGAGAAAATAAAATAGTTGTTGATCTTATTATTTCAAACTGGAATACAAATGCTTATATCTACTGGGAACAAAACAAGAACAAACTAATCCTACAAACCAGGAGCACTCCTACACTAACTCAACTACTGCAGCTATATTGCCATGACTTATTCAAACTCCTAAAACAACTCAAGACAGTTTGCTGCACTACCAGACCAAGTCAAACAACAACATTCAGACATAAATAAATTAATATTATTCCAATGTTTAGATTAATCCAACAAAGTTGGTTTTTATTATATATATATATAATAAAGTAGAAAAAGTTAAGCAATTTTTTCACCAAATTTTCTTTAGGTCTCCGAGAGGCCTTCTAGATATATACGATGGTTACACAAAGAGGCCGAATATTGACGTCATACTGAGACTGCGTGGAAGAGAAATATTCATTAAGAATGCAATGATTGAGGATTTGCAGTTATCTTCTTTTGTATCCAATCGGTTGAGCTTTTTCAACAGAAGGGTCTGTATTGAAAGGAATATGTCCTAAGTCCAATCATGTATTAGGATTTAGGAATAACTTTTTATGTAATCTATTTTGATTTCATTGATATTAATAAAAGACTTATTTTGTTTTTATTACGGGCTCTATCTATTTAAGTGTTTAAATAAGATATACCATAGTTTAGAGTAAAGCTTTTATGGATTATGATGAGATCATAATAGTGAGACCTAAAAGATGATAACTCTAAACTTAAATAGTTCCTGATCATAGGATTACTAACTGGTAATTAATAATCCGCAAAGATCGGTACATACTATGCTTGCTTCATTATGAAGGATGTCTGTTCTCAAAGACATTTGTGTGGTGACACTATAGCTAGTATGTAGGTGCTTATTATAGAATAAGTTCACTGAACATGACTCGCACATCTGAACAACTGATGGAGTTCACTCACGTGTCAGCAGTTGTTCACATAGTGATAGTTGTACAAGTATCCTTAGACTTGAGGTCATCATAGTCATCTTGTGTACACTGAACTATGCTTTGGTTTAGTTCTTAGTCTCCAGGGACAATTATTAGGGCTCTACTGGGTATAGGAATTTGTACACGAAGATAGTGTATGATCAATATAGGATCTACCCCTTCCAGTGAAGGAAGCGAATGTTCAAGGCTGATCCACTTATGCTACTTCAGGAATCTCTGGCCAGAGTGAATGAAATTAGAAAGGAGTTTCTAATTTGCATAGAACTACGCATAGTAAAATGGTAAGCAAGTGATTAAATTAGATAGGCTTGACACGAGATCCATGCCTTGTATTTAATCGGGACATTGTAGGGTAGAAGGAGTTTATTGTACGGTAACTATTCACTGAATAGGTTCTTGGTATTCTAAGTAGTGAATTCATATTATCCGGATAGTCGCGATATGCTGAGAAGTATCCCTCACGATGTAGAATAAATGTGATTAATTAATTAACCATATTTAATAAATTAGAGAATTTATATAAATAATGATAAAATAGTTTTATTATTATTTATTTCTACTACCGGCTTAATATTGAACCTACAGGGTCACACCATAAAAAGAGAATGATTTAAATGGTGGAGGAATTAATTAATAATGGCTAATAATTATTTATTTGTGAAATAAATAATTAATTGGCAAATTTAATAATTAATTAAATAAGATTTAATTGATTATAAATTAATTAAGAAAAGTTCTTAATATTATTAATTAAAGGATTTAATTTTTGGAAATTAAATCAAGAGAGAGAATTATTTCTAAAGTGTTTAGAAAAAGGATTAATAATTAAAAGGTGTTTTAATTATTAATGAGAATAATAAATGGGATAATAATAATAATATTTATGGGAAAATTTCAGCTGAAAATTTTGCCTATAAATATACTATTATAGACCCTATATTTTATTGGAACCCCAAACCCCAAAAAGTTTGGAAAACCCAAGTCTCTCCACCTCCTTCCTCCTCCTTAACATCATTTTCTTGGTGGATACCGGTGGAGTGCTTCACACTTGAGGAGCAACTGCTAAGGATCTCTGATCGTTGTCTCCGAATTATTTTAAAGGTTAGATTCGATCCCTCGAATTTTTATTCACGATTTATATGCTTTTATTTGGATTTTATGTGTGTAAAAGTGTTTTACCATGCCCCCGCTGCATTTAAAATCCAACAATGGTATCGGAGCATAGGTTGTATGCATATAGATCTGTGGTAATAATTTCAGAATTTTATGTGATTGTATGAATTAATTATGATTTTTACAAGTTATATCATGGATTAATTTTGTCTGATGAGAAATCATTGCTCAAAATAATTTTGAATGTTGATCTTGGTTCTACAAGTGTTGTAGATCGTCTGGGTATTTTTTTCATAATTTTAGGATGTATAGATTTTTTATTATGAATTTTTGAAGCTCTTACAATTAAATTCGTAATTAAATAAATCATATATACATATATATATATATTATTTGTAAGTATATATATATACATCTGTTGCTTGTCTGCTCTGCATAATCTGTGATGCACGGAAGCAAAGGAAAAGAACAGGTACGACGTTCAGATGTCAGGCTCGTTTTCCGAGGAATAAAAACGGCGGCTGCTGCAGAAAAAAAAAGAGGGGTGTCGCGCATTCCGGGAATGCGTTACACCCTGTGGCGCATTCACGGAATGCGTTACACCTTTTAATTGGTTAAAAGGGTTGTAACGCATCACCGGAATGCGTTACAGGGATTGTAACGCGTTCCTGTAATGCGTTACAGCCCGACTGTTTACATTAAAATTGATTTTCTGGGAGTTTCGTAACTCCGTTTTAGGCGTGCAATATACTGTTGGATTCGTTTTTACGAGACGGATCTAATGGAGTGATCAATTTTAGTTTATATAAAAGTTTTGAAATGGTTATATTTCCATGAAGTGTTTTAAAGCTGTTTTTAACTGTTTTAACTGCTTTTTAATGTTTCATGTGATACATAGAGATGTATAATGCTTAGACTAATGTGCTAGATGATGTAACATGCCTACCTTGATGTTTATTCATGTTTATATATGTGATATATGCTTAGTTTATCATGCGAGGATAGATTTAGGTGAACTTAAATGAACATAAGGCGTTTGTTAGACAACCTAGTATAGTGAAATTGTTTCATAACCTTAATAACAATATTATGAATACAATCATGAGATTCTTGTGTTTGTGAAACACGTAATTGAATATGAATTTTCGATATGAGAGAAAGGATGATTCTGTCAACAACAGATTTCTATCTGTAAGAAAGGGTTATTAAGTGACGCCTCTTGACAATGCTCCACCCGATCTGGGAATCATCTGATTATTGATTATTGATTTGAAATATTTAATTTAAAAGGAAGAATCTCTTTATAATATGATTATGATTGTAACGTAATATAATCCCTCTAAAATTAAATAATATCAAGTAGTAATTGGCCAATGACACAACGGGCTTGTGTCGGTCATAGCCTTCCAACATGATAGAAAAGTAGTTCTTATTTTTGAATTATTGTCGTTTCGTGCCACAGCCGAGGGCTTTAATTTCGAAGTAAGAAATACTTGTCTATTACATAGAGATGTGTACATTGAATAAGAATCTAAAGGTCGTTACGTGCCACTGCCGTGGGCCTTTGGGGACTGATTCAATTGTACGGAATGTTGGGTTAAACTTGACTTAGAATATTGAGTTTGTCGTGCCACAGCCGTGACTCAGTTATTCAAGAGGCTAAAGTTTGATTAGGGAATAACATTAGATGTAATTGACAAGAGTTTTCTGCCCATTGAACATTACATGGCGTTTCGTGCCACAGCCGGGGTTGTGTAATGGAATGTAGGATCCCTATTCCCACTAGCATTATGAATGCTTATTTTTCATGTAAAGGGTTGAATAAATTAGATAAACTAGTGGGAGCCACTTATGAATAAAGACCCGATTCATATAGTGTTTTGAAATGAAATTGAATATTTGCTAAGTGTTGTTATGTGTTTATCATTTACAGATTTACAATATACATTATGTCTTCTGCACTATCACTCAGGAGCATACTAGATGCTCACAAGTTGACTGGTCTTAATTATGCTGACTGGCTTCGAAACTTGAGAATTGTTCTCAGGATTGAGAAGCTGGAATACGTGATTGACTCACCTAAGCCTACTGAACCTGCTAGCGATGCGCATAATGATGAACATGTTGTGTATCGTAAGTGGATAGATGATGCAAATGTTGCTCAATGAATCATGCTAGCTTCCATGAACATTGAGCTACAGAAGCAACATGAGCATATGGATGCTCACACTATCCTCATACATCTACAAGAGTTGTATGATGTGGCGGGGAGGACAGCTCGATATGAGATATCGAATGAGTTGTTCGGTTGTAGGATGTCTGAGGGATCATCTGTGAATGACCATGTACTTAAGATGATCAATTTGATTGAACGTCTTGGACAACTTGGTTTTGCCATGGATGGGGAGCTGAGCTAAGACTTGGTCTTGCAATCGCTTCCGAGTTCGTTCTCGCAGTTTGTTGTGAACTTTCACATGAATAAGTTGGATGTCAGCCTGCCTGAACTCCACAACATGTTGAAGACTGCGGAATCGAATTTTCCCCCTAAGAAGAGTTCTGTTCTTCTAATTGGTGAAGGTTCCAATCCTAAGAAAAGGAAGACGAACTCTTCCAAGAAGAAGAAAGTAGGTGAGAAAACGCCGGTTCCACCAAAAGCTGAAGACCCCAAGAGCAAAGTTGTTTGCTTTCACTGTAACAAGGTGGGGCACTGGAAGAGGAACTGCAAGGTTTACCTTGCAGAATTGAAGAAGAAGAAGGGTAGTGAGACTACCGCTTCTGATTCAGGTATGTTCATGATAGAAGTGAATATGTCATTAAATCAAATTTCTACTTGGGTATTAGATACCGCCTGTGGTTCTCAAATCTGCAATTTGTTGCAGGAACCAAGGAGAAGTAGGACTCTTGAGGAAGAGGAGGTGATTCTACTGATGGGGAATGGAGCAAGTCTTGAGGAAGAGGAGGTGATTCTACTGATGGGAAATGGAGCAAGAGTTGCTGCTGAAGATGTAGAATTATTTCATTTACATATGCCTACGGGCAAGACTATTATTTTAAATAATATTTATTTTGTTCCCTCGATTGTGAGGAATATTATTCCCATGTTAGACTTGGCTGGATTTTCATTTATTATTGAGAATAATGAATGTTCTATTCTTAGAAATAATATTCTTTATGGACGTGGTACTTTAAATAATGGTCTGTATAAATGTGACATAATTTACTTCAGATTGAACAAACTAATAAAAGAAAAGGGATGATGAAAATCTCACTTTATAGTGGCACTGCAGTCTCCATTTAGTAGACATGGAGAGAGGACTGCAAATTTGCTAGGAATGGTACACACATATGTATGTGGACCAATGTCTACGCAAGCCATGGGTGGATTTTCATACTTCATTACTTTCATAGATGATAGATCTGGATTCAGATATGTGTTTGATGAAACACAAGTCTGAGGCCTTTGAAAAGTTCAAAGAATATAAGTATGAAGTGGAGAAACAAACCAAATATAGTATTATAATTCTTCGATTAGATCGAGGTGGTGAATACTTTAATGGAGTGTTTCTAGATTATCTCAAAGTAAATGGTATAGTCTCCCAGTGGACTCCTCCAGATTGGTATCTGAAAGGAGAAATCGAACTTTGTTAGACATAGTTCGGTCTATGATGAGCTATGCAATTCTTCCAGTATTCCTATGGGGTTATGCATTGGAAACCTCAGCATATTTACTGAATAAGGTGCCTTCCAAAATCTGTTCCTCAAACTTCGTATGAGATATGGAAAGAAAGGAAACCGAGTCTTAAACACGTTAAGATTTGGGGATGTCCAGCTTATGTCAAGAAAGTTGACCCAGATAAGCTGGAATATCGATCCGTAAAATGTAATTTTGTTGGATATCCTAAAGAGACTTTAGGGTATTACTTTTACACCGATCATCGGATGTTTGTCTCCAGACATGCTACCTTCTTGGAAAAAGGAGTTTATCCTTGAAGGAAACAGTGGGAGCAAAATTGAACTTGATGAAGTTCAAGAAGCACAAACTACTACGGATCAAGTGGAAACACCTGTTCTGACTGAACAACCTTTTGTGGAGCAGCCCATTTATAGGTCAGGGAGAGTGTCTCGCCAACCTGAGAGGTAATATGACCTTGTCATTGAGAATGACAATGAGTTGTCAATCATTTGATGATGACGACCATGTGACCTATAATGAGGCTAAGAGTAGTGTTGACTTAGAGAAATGGCATAGTGCCATAAAATCCGGAATGGAATCTATGTATACGGTATACAAAAGATAGATTATAGCAGATGGCCAGGTGGAGACCTTTAAGGCCAGGCTTGTGGCAAAAGAATTCAAACAAAGGCAATGGATTGACTTTGATGAAACTTTTTACCTATAGCCCTGTTAAAATCAGTTCGGATTTTGCTTGCGATTGCTGCTTACTACGACTATGAGATCTGGCATATAGCCAGATGGTTTTCTTTCTGAGGGAAATGAAAACCTAGTGTGCAAGCTACTACGAACTATATGTGGTTTAAAGCAAGCTTCTCGTAGATGGAATATTCATTTTGATGAGACAATTAAAGAGTTTGATTTTATCAAAAACATAGATGAACCATGCGTCTACAAAAGGGTGAGTGGGAGCGCGGTAACATTTCTTGTATTGTATTGAATTAGAGTGACACACATAACAACATAGCAGACCCACTCACAAAGCTACTTCATGAAAGTCACTTTGATCGTCATAAAGATAAGATGAGTATTAGATACCAGAGTGATTGGCTTTAGTACAAGTGGGAGATTGAAAGGAATATGTCCTAGGTCCAATCATGTATTAGGATTTAGGAATAACTTTTTATGTAATCTATTTTGATTTCATTGATATTAATAAAAGACTTATTTTGTTTTTATTACGGGCTCTATCTATTTAAGTGTTTAAATAAGATATACCATAGTTATAGTAAAGCTTTTATGGATTATGATGAGATCATAATAGTGAGACCTAAAAGATGATAACTCTAAACTTAAATAGTTCCTGATCATAGGATTACTAACTGGTAATTAATAATCCGTAAAGATCGGTACATACTATGCTTGCTTCATTATGAAGGATATTTGTTCTCATAGACATTTGTGTGGTGACACTATAGCTAGTATGTAGGTGCTTATTATAGAATAAGTTCACTGAACATGACTCGCACAGCTGAACAACTGATGGAGTTCACTCACGTGTCAGCAGTTGTTCACATAGTGATAGTTGTACAAGTATCCTTAGACTTGAGGTCATCATAGTCATCTTGTGTACACTGAACTATGCTTTGGTTTAGTTCTTAGTCTCCAGGGACAATTATTAGGGCTCTACTGGGTATAGGAATTTGTACACGAAGATAGTGTATGATCAATATAGGATCCACCCCTTCCAGTGAAGGAAACGAATGTTCAAGGCTGATCCACTTATGCTAGTTCAGGAATCTCTGGCCAGAGTGAATGAAATTAGAAAGGAGTTTCTAATTTGCATAGAACTACGCATAGTAAAATGGTAAGCAAGTGATTAAATTAGATAGGCTTGACACGAGATCCATGCCTTGTATTTAATCGGGACATTGTAGGGTAGAAGGAGTTTATTGTACGGTAACTATTCACTGAATAGGTTCTTGGTATTCTAAGTAGTGAATTCATATTATCCGGATAGTCGCGATATGCTGAGAAGTATCCCTCACGATGTAGAATAAATGTGATTAATTAATTAACCATATTTAATAAATTAGAGAATTTATATAAATAATGATAAAATAGTTTTATTATTATTTATTTCTACTACCGGCTTAATATTGAACCTACAGGGTCACACCATAAAAAGAGAATGATTTAAATGGTGGAGGAATTAATTAATAATGGCTAATAATTATTTATTTGTGAAATAAATAATTAATTGGCAAATTTAATAATTAATTAAATGAGATTTAATTGATTATAAATTAATTAAGAAAAGTTCTTAATATTATTAATTAAAGGATTTAATTTTTGGAAATTTAATCAAGAGAAAGAATTATTTCTAAAGTATTTAGAAAAAGGATTAATAATTAAAAGGTGTTTTAATTATTAATGAGAATAATAAATGGGATAATAATAATAATATTTATGGGAAAATTTCAGCTGAAAATTTTGCCTATAAATATACTATTATAGACCCTATATTTTATTGGAACCCCAAAACCCAAAAAGTTTGAAAAACCCAATTCTCTCCACCTCCTTCCTCCTCCTTAACATCGTTTTCTTGGTGGATACCGGTGGAGTGCTTCACACTTGAGGAGCAACTGCTAAGAATCTCTGATCGTTGTGTCCGAATTATTTTAAAGGTTAGATTCGATCCCTCGAATTTTTATTCACGATTTATATGCTTTTATTTGGATTTTATATGTATAAAAGTGTTTTACCATGCCCCCGCTGCGTTTAAAATCCAACATGTATGCATACACATAGTTTATTATTATAAAAAAGTTATTTATCCCCCTTATATTTTGTTGATTCAAATTTCCAGGAAAAATATTGCAGCGTTTATCTTTACGAGTTAATGGAGTGCACGGACTTTGAGAGGCTTACGGAAATTATCAACTCATTATCAATGTTGGTTAGTGCAGGTAAAAGAATGTCTTGTACTTTCCTTAAGCTAATTATTACAATTAAATGTAATGTTGGTACAAAGTAAATTGCTGAACAGATCGAAAATCGGCTGATCTTATGGACTCTGACACCGCAAAGTATGTTCTTGAGATTGCCACATGTTACGATCGGGACGAGATCCAGGTTTGCTGTATATTGATGTGTTTGTGCATGTTCTATATGTCATCATAAATCTTTGACCTGTATATTACATCCGTTCTAAAATAGTTTTTTAATTCTATCACAATGCCAAGCTGTTTACATCCTCTCACGTGTAAGAATTGATAAGTATTTTGATGTAATGATGAATGATGTAATACCGGTCCTTGTGGAACTTATGTCTGATCATTCCTTCTATTACTTAGCTGTTGCGGTAATATTTTCTCTAATACTCAAAATCTCCATATAAATATTTCTCAATCTAAATGCATTTTTAACAAAAAAATGCTATCAAAATGTTTAGGCCGTGATCGCATTGACCCGATTAGCCAATACTTCGCCTGATTGTATAAAAGTGATAGACTCTATTTATGAGTCATATATTTAGGAGTAACTTCTCTTTATTGATATTTTAGTTTTCCAACCTTTCACAAGTGAGGCAATAGCCCTCTATTTATAGGGAGTCCCTAATGGGCTTCCTTTACAAGATGAGCTTATATTCTATCCCTTTGGGCCTTAATACACATTATATAACTCTTTTCCTATTTCCTATTTCTCTTGGCCCAACATTTGTCCCGAACGAACGATTTGCAATATCTTTTAGATTTGCTGCTTTATTCTAAGTCGGTACCTGCACATAATGTAAACAAAACTAAATTGAGATAAAAAATATCTAAATGATTTTTAACTTTCTTATTTTGACTTCCAATCGAAATATTATTTATTTACTTATTTTTCTTATTTACAGGAGAGTGACACGGGTGCTTTTGCTTATTCATGTTGTATTTTTTTAGTATATAATGTATAATGTATATATATTTTTTAATGTTTGTCTCTTAAGCTCCTCAACGCCTCTTCATCTTCCCCCCGCCTAGAACAAAAGGAGGATGTGTTGCAGTATTTGAAGGGCATTCACTCTCCTTCCCGCATCTCGCTTGTAAGTTTCACTTTATTTCTTTTCTTTTTTAAGTCTTTTCTCCGTTTACACGGTATCTTTAGTAGTAGTGTATTAGATTATATTCATGGTTGATTTAGATTCTTCATCTTCTCAAACGCCTTCTGCTCGTAATCCAAGAAAGCGTTCCCTCGAAGAAGGGGATTAAAAGTCAGCCCTTATCCTAGACAATCTTGAAATCCCAATCTAAACTCTTGTGCTTCGTTCAATTTTATGAACGAGAAAGACTTTTTCTTGGATGTGGAGGTTGTATCGAAGACTTCTCCCCCTATGAGCCATCTTACCGTGGCATTTAAGGAAAACGTTCTTCGGGATAGTTTAGAGTTAGGTCGGATTGAGTTTCCTCATGGTAGTAGCCTCGATTACATCAGTCATTACTCTAATCAAAAACTAGATATGTTAAAGTTAGGTTCTTGGGTAGATTTTAAGAATGGGTATAGGTTTAGGGTTCCGGGGGCCGATGATCATATGTGGGTTATGCTGGAATTTGGTATGCACCGTATTCCCTTATTCATGTTTGAATATGGCCTACGGCTCCCGATGCACCCCTTCACCTCACAATGTATGAAGCCATAGGTTGTGGTGTCGCACAATTGTCGCCCAATTCTGTCACACAGATAAGTGGGTTTATAGCGTTGTGTAACGAACGAAATGAGATTCCTTCTATTAAACTGTTATTTTCTATATACTGTGTTCGTTATCAGAATGGCAAGTGTATTTCAATACTCGAAAGAACCGTTCTAAGATAGTTAGTGTTAAATCCTCAAATTATGGTTATCATCCTAAATGGATTTTTATCGGTGGTAAAGATCTTGAGTTTGTGAGGCCTTGTCGAAAAGTAACTCAGTCGATGGTTGATTACTTAAAAAATTTAGACACCTTTGATGTCACGTACCTCGATGCATTTCAGGGGTCAAGACCCGTTTTTACTCATAATGATTTGAAAAATCCTTGATTTCTCGAGGAACACTGTCATAAGGATTTAAATTTTTGTAATGATGTAGATGATATATATATTTTGCCTTTTATGCCTCTAGTTTTTTTTATTAACAGATTTTTCTATTTTGTTGATTCTCCTTTTAGTTTCAGGAAAGTCGTTGAAGAAGTTATTGGAGAGTGGGTTTTTGAAGGAAATGGACAAAGCCATTATGATGCTTATACAGAAGTCGGTCTTTGGCGCTGTGGATAAGCCGAGGGTTGGAGAGAATCCATCATCGCAGTCGGTATCTATCGAGTTATTAGATGAGTTTGGGAACCGTGTTGAAGTAGGTTCAGAGAGGATTGTTGGTAATACGTCTCGAAAGAGGTCGAGGGTTGAGGTCCCTCCATCACACTGTTCCACAGGTAAGAAACTTGTTGAGGGTGTCCCTGGAGATAGAGTGAACAAAACGCTCACTTTGATTGGTAATCGAGGTATAATGTGTCCTACCGTCGATGCTGCAGCTAACAAGGAAGTTACTCATGTTGAGATTCGCCCCTCCGAGCGATGGACTGGGGGTTCCACAGTGCCCCTTCGGGCCATTCATGTTTTAAATTTGCCTCAAGACTCGAGTGCCTACGAAAATTGAACACGAAGCGAGCTCGTAGATCGCTGCTTGGGACGTGCGGGACATTTATCATTCATAACTTCCTCTTTTCCTTCTTTTTCTCTGTATTATTATTATTATTATTATTATTGTTATTATTATTATTTAATATATTCATTTTCTTATGTTGTTGTCCTTGTTTGGTGCTAGTTTTTGTCTGATGTTACACATATCCTGGAGGAATATAAGGCTGATGAAGATTCAATTCCACCCTCGAAGCTCGAGGAGGAGTGTGAGACCTTGAGAGGGAAACAGAAGAAGATGGTCATTGAGCAGGGAGTTATGAGGGATCGAGTCACAGAGTTGTCTAAAGCTAACTCTAGTTATCGTGCAGAGGTATAGGGTCATTCCCCCCTCTCTCTTTTTATTTTTTAACAACGTACATATATTTCGTATATATGCCGTTGTCTATATGGATTCCACTTGTAGTTTGTTATGCTTTGTTTTTATATTTCTTTTAGATAAGTGAGCTTGAAGTTGCTAACAGAAATCTCGAGAAGGGAATGGAAGAGATTGGAGTGAAGGTGAAGGGGTTAGAGAAATCACTGTCTGACGAACAAAAGGGAAGAAGGGACTTGGAAGCTGAGCTATCAGACTTCTGTGAAAAGTATCAGGCTTTGGAGAAGGAGAACACCTCCCTAAAGTTAGAAATGGATAAGGGGGTCGAGGACATTGCTAAAGCTCTCGGGGATGGCTACGGTCGATATTACAGGAGGATGCAGTCCGCAGGTCTCGATGTGTCAGAGCATTGCTTTGAAAATTACCTTCGGGATTATGCTGCCGCTAACAAGGAGCAGGAACAAGTTGATGATGAGCCTAATGACCCTTGAAGGCGAGGAATGCCTCGTGATTTTATGTAATCTTGACTCATGGATATTATACGTTTTGATTTAACTTCCTTTAAGACTTTGGTTGGTTTATTTTGTTAAGACTCTACCTAAATTCATCGAGTATTGTTATGCTGCTTCAGCAAGCTTACCCCTAATTTGTTTTAACATTCTTTCTTTTCTTTTTGTTACTATCCGTTTATATCATAAATTGTTTATATGCTTTCCATGTTTAAGTAAGGAACATTTCGAGTACTCATGCTATTTTTATATCTCCGAATTTACATGAACAAGTTATCATGAAAATTAGAAACTTGTTGTCCATTTATGACCTATCATTGTTGTGAACATTGTTTTGGTCAGTATCATATTATTGTATTTTTCTTGTATCTTTTTTTACAGATTGTTATATTAAAGGATGAATGTTTATAGAATCTGGAGTTGAATTTCATTTGATTCCATAACTTCTTTGTATGTGTATGTAATAAAATATCACGAATTCAAAGTAGTAGGAAATGAACTTTTATTAATAATTTAATGGAATTTTAACGGGGATCTCATATCAACCCCTCATATTAACCCCTTTTCGTTAAAATAATTTCATAGGCGGGAGAAAGTAGCGTTCATTCCTAACTTTACTTAACAAATCATTGATAAAACTTCTTTAGGTGGATGCCATTCCAAGTGTTTTTTACCGGAGTTTCATCGAGCTGCGCTAGTCGGTAAGTCTTCGGTGCCACGATGTCAGTTACTTGATAAGGGCCTTCCCATGGGGCCTTGAATTTTCCCGTGACAGTGGGTTGTGATGCTGCCGACTCTCGGAGTACTAGGTCTCCAATCAAAAACCTTTTCACCTTCACCTTCTTGTTAAAGTAGGCCGCTGTTCGTTCTTGGTGTTGGAGAACTTTTGCCGCTGCCTCATCTCTAACTTCCTCTAAAAAAATATTATGGAAATTGAGTCCTTCTTGTGAGGTATTGGAGTTAAAGTTCTCGACCCTTGGAGAATTTAGAACGAACTCAACAGGGGAGACAGCCTCAAGGCCAAAAGCCATTTTGAATGGAGAAACCCCTATCGCAGTCCTTGTTAGTCGTCCTGTAAGCCCATTATACATTAGAAAGTTCGTCGACCCATGGTCTAGGTAGCTCGTCGACCCTTTTCTCGTGTCCTTGTAAAATTGTACGATTAAAAACTTCCACTTTCCCATTAGCTTGTGGGTAGGCCACAGAAGACTTGACATGTTTTATCTTGAGTTGTGACAAGGTAGTTGTGAATTTCTCCCCCACAAACTGAGTTCCATTATCAGTAACTACGATTCTTGGTACACCAAACCTGAACATAATGTATTCCATCAGAAATTCTACCATTTATTTCTCACATATTTTTGCGAGAGGTCGGGCTTCGATCCACTTTGTCGCGTAGTCGACAGCGACCACGATGTATTAAGCATGATTCTTGGACTTTTGGAATGGTCCTACAATGTCAATGCCCCACTGAAAAATGGGCAAGGATTAATATATAACGACTCATGTATTTTTTTTATTTTTAATATTTTAAAAGTATAATAATTGAATAAATAATTAAATAAAATGTGTGTATTGATTTTTGGCAGCAGTGTGTTGATTTTTATTATTTATCTGTGATCTATTGATATATGGGTTGGATTGTGTGATTTATTATTGAGATGTATGGTTTTGTTATGCTTTTAAAAGTGATTTTATTGTAGCTTTAATTCCATAAATATTTGGATTGTCTCTAAAATTGGTTTTATAATTTTATAATTTCAATAATTATTTTGGGATTTTATAAAATTGAGAGATCAATATTTCATTAATTATTTATTTTTAAATGATCTTTTGATTGTGTTTATTTGTAAAATCCATATTTAATTCCAGAATTCTTCAAAAATCATAAAACTCATATTTTATTAAGTTTATAATATTCTGGGAATTTTAAAATTATTTTGGAAATTTTCGGGAGTAATTTCATCGTGCGTTATTTCGTTTAATTGTCAAAATGCGGGTATTTGCTGTGCCCCAAAGTTTGTTTAAAAACTTTGAAATTTACATTTTCGTTATCTTCAGGATATTTATAATATTTTAAGACTAATTTCATAATTTTTGGAAATTATTTTGCGTGCACCTTGGTCCGTTAATTTTGATTTTCGGGATAAATCGGGTCTCAGAATCTTCATAATTATCTGTTAGTATACGTGTTGGTTTTTCAGAAAATACGATGACACGTGTTGCAATTGGAAAGAGGAAAAAAATAAATATAAAACACAAATACCCCCATCCCCAGTTGTCTTCCCCGACTTGTTTCTCTCTCGGTTTCTTCTTTGTTCTCTCTCGATTACCTCTTTCTCTCTCTATATCTTACATCTCTCTCTCTAATCTCTCCTTCTCCTCTATCATGTTCCTCTCCGTCCCTGTTCTCGGTGATTCCACCATTTTCCGGTGAGTTTTCGGCCGGTTATCCCGGCGATTTCCTTAGCTCCGTCTCTGTGCATGCTTATATATATACAAACGATGTGTATGCATATCTTTGGGTTGTGTGTACTGATTATTGGTTCCCTGTTGTGTGCTCTATTCATTTTTGTGTAGTCTGTGTTACCGAATTGTGTTGCAATTTTATTAATTTTAATTCCCTCTTGTGCAGGAAATTATTTGATTTAATATCTGTGATATTAATAATTTTCGTGCGGGAATTTTTGTTTAATCGGCGGAATTTCGCGTTGGAAACCCGGGAATTAATCGGGTACCCGCGAAATTTTGTTGCCGTCTGCGATGACTTTTTGCGAGCAGACGGTGGACGGTGATGAATTTATTCTGAGTCCTAAATTTTATAAATAAATAAAATAATTCGAGTAACCAGTTTCATATATAAATAATTTTGGAATTGTGAAATGGTGTTGCGAATCGAGATTGTGAATTATTGTGAAATTTGGACGTTGATTGTGATCGTCGGGTAGGCTTATAAACAAAAGAGTTGCTGTCAAAAATTTTCTAAAAATTTATTTTAATTACGAGAAAATGTACCTTATTATATTTAAACATTTTATCCCTAATTGTATACGGTCTACGTGATTACGTGATTATATGTATAATAACTATACAAGTCGGGTTATCGGATTGGGTTATTAGGGTTCGAGGATATCAAGCATGTCGGTATAACTGATTAGGGTATTCTATATTTGTAGATCCCAGTCGAGTTTTGCAAGGACCAAAGTCAGCATAAAAGCTACTTAGGGTTTCCGACAACGTTGCAAGGCAAGTACCCTAACCATTCTTATATGGTTCAGTACATATGAATAGACTAATGTTTTATTCTTGTAAAGGAACAGAAACGTTTTAAGTTACGTATCCCCTGTAGTTATAAATCACCGTTTTCAACTTATTTTGGGGAAAAGTAACTTCGAAAGGTACCTATCTCGAATGAAATTATTTGTGAACTACATTTTCTATGTGTGCTGTTAAAATGAATAATTTTAAAATGATATAGGTACAAGTGATTTTGAAAACTGGATAAAACGATCAGATATGGGATATATAAGGGCCAGAGTAGGCCTATTGAGGTGGCATTAGAGGCTAATTCAGTTGCGCGCAATTTCATAACCGATTAGTCCAGCAGGTCAGAGACCTAGCTAGTCTCTGAGTTCTGGAACAGGTAAATGGGATGGCAGTTAGAGCCGTCTGGTTTTGATAGCCATCAGCTGTCTTCACATATCCGTTATGTATCTGATTTGGTTTTGTGATGCCCATAAGGGTATAAGTAATTGCTAAAGTGGGTTTATAAATATGGATAGCATGCTAAAATTGGACTCTGGTACTTACACATCACACTACTACATTTGTTTATTGAAAGCATGTTAGTCAGTGATATCCACTTATCTTAGCTTTTTTTTATATAATGTTGTTCAAACGATTTACGAGTTTCAGATTTCATGTTGATTATAGTTTTGTTCCTATAACTGTTTACATTACTGTTTTATCTTGATATTCATATGTTGGTACTGCTGAGCGATTATGCTCACCCTTGCAACTTGTTATACATATATCGCAGATGCCTAGAAGACCGATCAGACCTTAGCAGAACCATGTCTCAGCCCCTTCAGGACCCGACTCCTCAGAGGTAGTTAGTATCAGGCCACGTGTGGTCTGATGAGTTGCTAAATAAGTTAGTGTGTGTCAGACTTTTGAATAAATGGTTTGTAATAATGTATAGCTTGGATCATACTTGAACCTGGATCGGATCTTGGTTCGGGGTCGAGTTGGTATATTCTAATAATAATCTTGTTGTTTATATTTTAGGTAATTGTGTTTGGTGACGTCAACTCCTGACGTCGTCATAGTTGGTATCAGAGCTACAGGTTCAAGTTCCTGATTCAGGTTAGGGATTGTGTCGAGTAGGTGTAGAATTATGTCTTAAGGTGAGTCAGCAACTCATATAGAGGAGCAAATCCTTAGAGTTAGTCGAGGGTTCTGACGGTGTTACCCTGGCCTCTATTAAATGTTTTGATATAACTGCATTGACCTTGCTGTGTCTTTCCTGTATATTTATTCTGTTGGCAGTGGCCTATTGTGATTTCTAGTTATCCATCTCGGGAGAACCCCTCAGACTCGGATAGCTTTGACTCCAAGAGGACCATGGACGTTTTAACTGAGGAGATTCTCTTGCCCCCTCCACCAGTTCCTTCATTTGTACCGAGGGACATCCCTAGACCTAGTGCACGTCCTTGCTGGGTATGTAGGTCTGTGTCTGCTATTACTAATTTTCCTCCCGATTGTGGTCCTAGTTCTTCCTCGTCGAGACCTCCAGTTCCTCCTTCGGCCCCTAGTGGTACCTCTTCCCCGATTCCCTTCCATGTTCACCAAGCGGTGGATAGATCTTTTATTAGGGAGCAGAGTCGGGGCTAGCTGCTCAACTTGGCCAAATACCGGTTGGACCTTTTCAGGGCATCCCTGCCCCTTCCCCTGATGTGTAGGCCCTTGTGCGATCTTTGACCCAGACTGCTATTGAGAAGGCTAGATCCATTGACTATTTTATTAGTTCAGAGTTCAGAGCCATCCAGTATCAGGATCTGGTGAACTTGTTGGTGTTTGGGTTAGGTTCTATCGGTGGCAGTGGCGGTGGTTAGATCAGGGTTGCAGCAGAGAGGTACAGAGCTCAGAGTTGGCTTCCAGGAGTTCTGTAGCTATTTTCTTTATATATGTACATTATGTTATGATAGTTTGTAGTAGGCGGAGGCTGCTATGACAGCCAGTTTTGATGTGTATTTGGATGGTTTCTTTTCAGTTGGATTTCAGTTGTACTAGTTGGATTTCTGTTGGTTATTGTATCGTAGCTGCTTTATTCTGTTGTTCAGTTTTTATATGTATTTGTGCGTTATTATTATTGTTGTTTCTATTATTGTTGCTTCTGTTGCTGAAATTTCAAGATTATGATAATTCACTCAGGATGGATCCAATTAAACTGAGGATGAAGATATTGTCTTGGTGGCAACACTCTCCTGATGCATATGTATAAACTGCTTGGAGCAATCCATTTTCTTATATATGACTGTTATGTTTCAGGAGAATGCCGCTAAAGAAGAATTCTCAACCCAACAACGGATCTGCTGGGGATCCCTCCATGAGTGAATTGATGAATTTGTTGCGTCAGCAGTCTACACAGCTGGCCCAACAACAATAACAAATCCAATAGCAGCAACAACAATTGCAGCAACAGCAGCTCATAAAGCAACAACAGCTGCAAATCCAACAGCAGCAGCTGCAGATCCAACAGCAGCATGAGATGAGGGGGACAAACCAGGTTGTTAGTTTTAAGTCTTTCCAGGCACTGAAACCCACAGAGTTTAAAGGAGAAGTGGATCCTGTTGCTTCCAGGATATGGTTAAAGGAAATGGAGAAGGCGTTTGCACTCACCAAGGTGAGTGAGGATTTAAAAACAGATTATGCTAGTTATTTTATGCATAATGATTCGAACTATTGGTGGGAGTCTACGCGAGCACTAGAAGGAAAAGGTCTTGTCCCATGGACCAGATTCACAGAGCTATTCTTGGAGAAATAATTTCCAGATTTTCTCCAGAGTCAGATGGAGATGGAGTTTTTGGAGTTGAAGCAAGGAGATAGGAGTGTCACATAGTATGAAGCAAAGTTTACGGAGTTGGCCCGTATAACACCAGAGTATATGAGTTCGGAAGCTCACCGAGGGAAGCGGTTTCAACAAGGGTTGAAGCCAGAAATAAGGAGTGGAGTTGTAGCCTTACAACTCAAGACGTATACTTCGGTAGTTCAAACGGCCTTAGTGATAGAAAGTGACCAAAGGTTAGCTGCTAAGGAGCAGGGTGAGAAGAAAAGTGTTAGTCCCTAACAATGCATCAAGAATTACAGAAGGGGAGTTGAATGGAATTCTTGAAACTTTTTCTGAATTATAAAATGTTCTGACTCAAAATATATATGTGAGTGTTTTGATTTGCAAAGTGTGGAATGATAAGTTAAAATGAATCAAAATACAAATTAATAAAAACACAAGTCTTTATAACTTTCTGGTGGATTTGAATGTATCCACCAGATATATATATATATATATATATATATATATATCGAGAGAACCCTGTAAAGCTTGAATAGCTCACAGATGCTTATAAATAAGAAAAACTAAACTTTCAGAGAAATGTTAAAGGATACATCTTAAAATTATTTTTCTAAAAAAATGTATGCTTAGTCTTCTTATTGTTCTACTTGCTACTCTTGGTTTATATATCACCAAGATTACACAGTAATAAGACAAGATAATAAAACAAAACTTATCAACTTTAATAATATGCTGCTTCATTACTCTATTCCAGCATATTTAAATATCTTCAAAATAGCATGGAAATGGCAATGCTTCTTTGTTCTCAAAAACCCAGTTGAATAGGCTACCACATTCCTTTTGCAAACACTCGACGCATGTGACTGTGTTTTAACTGTCAACAGATGTTTGAATTGATCATCCATCGGGTACATGCTTGTTATCCGTCGGGTAGCCTTGTTGATCATCCGTCGGTTAGCTTTGTTAATCATCCGTCGGGTAGCCATTTAACACTTGACTCTATTTCATTTGTGCAGTATTACAAGACATCATCTATTTACATTTAATCAATCTATTCTGCACATCTACTAGCAGTCTACATAATTCATAAGCTACTATAGAATCTATACAAAGGTGTTTGCAGAAATGTGCTACATGACTTATTGTTATATAAGCTACTCACTAGATGGATATCAAATCATCATCCGTCGGGACTATATTGTGTCATCCATTGGGACTATATTCCTTATCCATCGAGTGCTACATAATTCACTAAGTTGAATCTACTAAGGTGTTTTGTTAATGAAATCATCAAGTTCACAACATATCCTTAACAATCTCCCCCAATTTATGTCTACTAGAATTGTAGCCATACATTAAGAGAAACTTGTTGATAACAAAACATCTAAGAATAAAAATTTAAATGAAAGTAGATAAAACTGTAAAGTGCTGCAAATAACAAAATATACAAAGATTTGCTCACAGTCATTTTTAAGGTGCTCCTTTAGTCTGAGCAGATTAATCTATTTCCTTGATAATCTGGATCTCTTTCCAAGCTTTCTGTTGTTTTCTTCTATCTGATTTTGGAGCTGTTTGTGGAATTCCAATACATCAGATTCTGAGAGATTTAGCATTCCTTGCATTTCCAGAAGAGTCTCATTGCTAGAGATGCTCAACCGGTCCTCTAATCTAAAGAATTTTCTAACTCCCTTATCATCCATGAATTCCATCAGCCAGTAGGGCCTTAGATACACTCTACTTCCAGTGTAAGGAATAGTTAAAGTCTTTGGGAGTGTATCTTTGGCTCTAGTACTCCTCAGTTCTTCAATCTTCTTTAGAACTAGTCTTCTAGCTGTCACATTGAATCCAAAGTTCTTCTTGAAGGATGAATAAACCTTTATCAGCACAGATTGGCTTTCTTGAAGGATCCCGTGAAGTGGCCATTGTATCTCTTTTCCTCCCTTGTACTTGAATACTAACCTTTCAGGTAGATTCCTGTAAGCATCAATTCCACTAACTTCTTCCAGTTCATCTAGATAGAGGTTTAGATCTGAGAATTCCTTGATATCACAGATGTATATGATATCTCCCTTGTTGGCTTTGGTTTGAGCTTTGGTTAGGGACTTGGATCTGAGAGTTGAGGGTTTCACTTTCTTGAATGCTCTGGTCTTTATCTCCTTTGGCTTTATGAAGTGAGGTAGATTAAGTTCAGGTATTGGTAGACTATCCCAGTCTATTAGCTCATCCTTTGGAATGATAGGTTCACTATGAAAATTCTTGGATGGATCTATCTTGAATTCTTCATGTGCCACAGAGGGCATGGATGTTTTAGTTGTTGCAGATGTAGACTTTTTGGGAAACTGATCTTCCAATTCCTTTTTATCAAAGTCCACTTTTCTCTTTGCATGAAGTTTGTATCTAAAACTTTTTCTCTGCTGTGATTCTTCTTGCATTTTCAGTTCCTTAGATCCAGTGGTTTCAGATGATTATTCATGAATTTGTTGTGTAGGTTTCACAGCTTGCAGCTTGGCCAAGATAACAGCTTGCTCCTTCTTTTGTTTAACCTTTTTAGCATCTAGAACAACTTGCTTCTTTTCTTGCTTTAAAACTTTCCTTTTCTTATCTTTTTGCTTCAGCAAATTGAGGGTGTCCAGCCACCACACAAATTTCCTTTCCATTCCTGAAAATCTTAGCAATTCTTCTTTTCAATACTGAATCAGCTGGATCCTTGTAGAATGTAATAGATTTTGACAACAGTTTCTTCTTATCAGGCTTTGGTGTCTCATACACTGTGTCCAAAGGATTCTTTAGAGAAGATTTAGGATAGTTCACCTTTGGCTTCAAAATTAGCTCAGCCTTTGGAAATTTGATGCAGGATGGTTGTCCTCTTTCTAGATTATTCATGCTCATATCATTTACCGAGATTTTCCTGACTTAAGAGTGATGAATGGCTGATTTTTCTGGCTTCTTTGTTAGACCAAACCTCTTTTGTATATCCTCATCAATCTTCTCCCAGTTGATTGGACTCAACTGCTTCTTTTCAGCTGCTCTCAATGTGGCTGCTGCTTCATTAATCAGATCAATGTTGTCTTTAGTTGGTGGCTTGGTGAAAGCAATTGTAGGCACAATTACTTTGCTAACTGGAATATTAAGCTGTTTCTCCTCCTCACTTGAGCATTTCTCCCCCTTTTTGTTATCATCAAGTTGTGTGGGAGGGAGTTGAGCAGACACCAACTATTGGAGTAGTGCAGTCTGAGTTTCTTGATTGTTAAGTATCTTAGCCATTGACTTCTCTACAACAGATAATCTTGAGTCTATGGTCTCAACTTTCCTATTGAGATCAGCCTCCGTCCTTAGTTTTTGAACTATTTCAATCATGGTGGTAGCAGGAAGTCTCACATCCAACCTTTCTATAACATCCTGCTTCACTTCAGAAATTTCTTGCTTGATTGCATCCACACTCTGACTGTGTTGGAGGGCTTGAATTTTATGCAGCTGGAGTGCTTCAAGATGTGCTGTGAGTAGCTTCTTTGTGCTGGCATTAGTAGATGCCTGAATGGCTGCTTGGGTGTCATGAATTAGCTTGAATAGTGTTGATCGGAGATGTGAGTAAGAGCATTCTTTTGTTAGCATCCAGGCAGGAACATCTGAATCTCCCCTATGCTCATGCTATCTTCCTCATCATCCCCACCAGCATCCCCAAAAGAAGTTACATCTAGTGCAAAATCACTGCCAATATTGGAAGGCATAGCAGTAATTGCATCCTTTGCTCTTTGTAAAGATTGTGTAGTATGCACCAAGTTCAGCAATCTTTCAGCCTCCTCATTGCCCTGTACAGCTAGAGTTTGGTAAGCTGTCACAGGGTGAGTAAATGTCTCAACATCCAGGGAAATAGAATCTATAACAGCTTGATATTCTTGCTGAAATAGCCTTTCCCTTTCTGCATCATTGACATTCATTGACTCACTTGTAATGGTTTCCATCCTTATCACTCCTGTACCTACATTTCTCTCATGATATCTCTTTTGTTGCATCAAGGTCTCACATTGGCTCCCCACCCTCACACCTCACCTTCACCATCTAAGGTGGGACTCCTCACACTCACTTTTTCCAGTCCTGAAGAAATGGACTGCATTGGTTTACTCTTTTCCTCTCCTTTTTCCTGGGAGCAACCCAGACTCTCACTCATTTCACTCCCTTCCCTCAGTCTTATGAGTGATTGCACTACTACTAAGTCTTCTACACTTGTAATAATTAATGAAGTTTGAAGTTGTGCAGAGACACTCGACGGATAAGGAATAACCATCAGGGTAGTAATTTTGCTAACCGACGGATGACTGCTGTTAGGCACATCCGTCGGGATACAATCACTACTCGACGGATGAACAATATCCATCGAGAGAGTAGAAATAAATGAGTTTGGAGTGGAGACTATTGTGGACTCTTTGTAGATTGATGAAAATTTTGGCACAGATGTCTCAACAGTCTCAGAAAGAAATGGCAAGTGAGCCAACAAATCATCTAGAAGATGATGCTCACTTGTTTGGATTTTTGGCTTCTCCAAGAGAGTTAAAGATGAAAAATTTGGAAGTGATGTGTTTATCATGTCAACATCCAAAGAGTGTGTGGGAGAATTTGGTGTTTCAGGTGCTTCAATTATTAGAGATTTTGGCTGTGACTCCATATTTATTGGACTCACATTAACCTGAATTTGAGAAGGTGCAATGACTGTGTCTTTAGCACCAGTTTGCACAGTGTGTGAACCCTGTGCATCCCCAAGGGTCTTTGATTTCTTCTTTCTAGTGTAAGTTTGGGGTGAGCGTATGTCCCTTACCCTTTTGGCCTGTGCTCTTGGCTGAGAGCTATGTTCAATAGTCACATCCTTTTGGGAGGATGCAACTAGTAATGAGCTTATATCATTATTAAGCATTGCAGTTTGTTGGGAAACTGTAGTGTGGCTAGGATGGGAAACACTCACCTCTCCAACCGTATCCTTAGGGTTTCTTTGATGTTCACCCTGTCCCTCACCTTTCTTACCCACCTTCACACTCCTCTCTTTAGGTTTGGTGGATTTTGCAACTGGCATCTTTTGAGAGACACCAGAGGGGGCTTTCTTTGTCTTTATTTTCGAAATTTTGGATTTGGTAGCTTGGGTAGGCAACTGTTGGGTCAATGACACAGTTTCCATAGCTACACTAGAATGCAAAGAAGTTTGTGAGGTTGGAAGAGTAGAGACAGTGGAAATTACCTCACTTACCTGAGGTGTTTCCATTACAGGGAAGTAGAAGAGTGGCACCTCTTTGTGATGGTTTGCCCTGTTCAAATCTGCAATGATTCTCCTTTCTTGAACCCAACAATCTAATTTGTTGGTTGGGTTCTCAAGCACAATATCCTCAGAAAGGTGGTTAGCAAGCATCATTAAAAATCTAGCATAGTAAACATTTTTACCCCTCTTATTTAGCTCCCCTAACTTAAACCCCAACTCAAATATGACAAGATCACTAAAGTTGAAAAAATTATCAGTTACTAGCATGTAAAGCATGTTGAGCATAGAGCTATTAACTGAATCAAAATTGCTAATTTTACCAGAAAATACCTTAGTAACTACATCACATAGATAACTTCATTCCTTCCTAGGACCCAACCTCCTAATTTCACTTAATTTAGAAGTAGAGAGTGCATAGCCCATGAAATTAAGCATATTAACAATATTAGTGTCTGTGTGTGGTGAAGTTACAGTATTATCAGGAATTTTGAAACATGCTTTAACAATATCACTATTAACACAGAATTCATTACCTTTAATAGTAAAAGTGATAGTCTTATCAGTTGAGTTGTATGTTGTAGTCGTCCACATTTCTTCAACAACCTCACAGTAAATGGTGGGTGATTCCAGCATGGCGTAGTTGAGTTTGCAGTTCTTCACAAAATCCATCATTTTGTGGTAGTCGCCAGACTGCTGAATCCCCTTGTTCACTAAAGCCGTGAAGTTGTTCTTCTCATAGATAAATCCAGTTTGAGACATGATCTTGACGACTGGTGCCATTGTTAGAGAGTAAAAATTTGCAGAGAGAGAGTAAGTGCTTTTGAGAAAGAAAGAAGTTAGAGCAGATGATTTGAGAATGATAAAAGAAAAGCAATGAAAATAAATTATGCTTTTATACTATCTCAAAAATAACTGTCAAAAATAATAAAGTAAAATAAAGTAACCAATAAAAATTGCCCAAAATAGCCGTTTAAAAAAAACTGTAAAAATTCCATCAATTATCCGTCGTGTTATGCTTACAAACTGTAAGTATACTCGATGGATAATGTTCATAGAATCAACGGCTAATAATAAGACAATTCAACGGATGAGGATAAATCAGTTATCCGTCGAGACATAAAATATTCCAGAAAAATAATTAATTTTATTAACAAATTGTATACCGACGGATGATCAAACTCGATGGATAATGATCATCCTCGAGATGTAAATTTTGACTTAGCCAAAATTTCATCCAAGACTGAAAAATCAATTAAATTTCTGGCTGCATTACAACTTACAAATTATCTGTAAAGATTCAAGAGTAATTAAGCATACCTAACTCACTTACCAACCTTGAAAAGGTGGATTCATCCAGTGGCTTGGTAAATATATCTGCAAGCTACTTTTCACTTGGAACAAAATATAGTTCCACAGTACAATTCATTACATGTTCCCTTATGAAGTGGTACTTGATGTCTATGTGCTTTGTTCTTGAATGCTGTACTGGATTTTCAGTGATGGCAATTGCACTTGTGTTATCACATAAAATAGGAATTCTTTCCACTTGCAGACCATAGTCTAGCAATTGGTTTTTCATCCACAAAATCTGTGCACAGCAACTGCCAACAACAATATATTCAGCTTCAACTATAGAAGTAGAAACTGAATTTTGCTTTTTACTGAACCAGGACACAAGCTTGTTTTCTAGAATTTGACAGGTTCCTGTTGTACTGTTTCTATCAATTCTGCAACCTGTATAATATGCATCTGAATAACAAGTTAGATCAAAACCAGAACCTCTACGGTACCAAATGCCAAGTTTTGGTGTTCCCTTGAGATATCTGAAAATTCTCTTAATAGCTACTAAGTGAGATTCTCTAGGATCAGCCTGAAATCTAGCACAAAGACATATATCAAACATTATATCTGGCCTACCAGCTGCTAAGTACAGAAGTGAGCCAACCATGCCCCTATAACTTGAAATATCCACAGACTTTTCAGTAGTGTTTAATTCAAGCTTAGTTGCAGTGGCCATGGGAGTTTTCGCAGATGTGCAATCCATTAGATCAAACTTCTTTAAAAGATCACAAATGTATTTAGTTTGACTAATGAATATTCCATCACTAACTTGCTTAACTTACAAACCAAGAAAGTAAGTTAGTTCTCCCATCATACTCATTTCATACTTACTTTGCATCAATTTGGCAAACTTTTTGCAAAGTCTCATCTGTAGAGCCAAAAATAATGTCATCTACATAAATTTGAACAAGTATGCTAGAGCCATTAACATTTCTAAGGAATAAAGTTTTGTCTACAGTACCTCTAGTGAAGTGATTCTCTAAAAGAAACTTTGACAAAGTGTCATACCAGGCTCTAGATGCTTGCTTCAGTCCATAAAGTGCTTTCAAAAGATAGTAGACATATTTTGAAAAATTTCTATCTTCAAAACCAGGAAGCTGACTGACATAGACTTCCTCCTCTAAATCTCCATTCAGAAAGGCACTTTTGACATCCATTTGATAGACCTTGAAATTGGCATGGGCTGCATAGGCTAAGAAAATTCTGATGGCTTCAAGTCTTGCAACAGGAGCAAATGTTTCATCAAAATCTATTCCTTCTTGTTGACAATAGCCCTTAGCAACCAATCTAGCTTTGTTCCTGACTACTATGCCATTTTCATCCATCTTGTTTCTGAATACCCATTTGGTGTCTATTGGATTCTTTCCTTTAGGCTTGGGTACCAACATCCATACCTTATTCCATTCAAATTGGTTTAGCTCCTCATGCATAGCTAAAATCCAATCAGGATCCAACAAAGCTTCTTCTACCATCTTTGGTTCTTCCTTAGATAAGAAACTGCTATATAGACATTCTTCTTGAGTTGCTCTCCTTGTTTAAACTCTAGAAGATACATCACCAATGATGAGCTCAAAGGGGTGATCCTTTTTCTATTTCCTTTGTTGAGGTATGTAACACCCCCAAATCCGGGGTCGGGGATCCGGGTAGACACGAGTTCCATTTCCCTTAATAACACTCAATCTTAATAAACAATCAACTACTCTGTACTGTGACCCCACAATAAACACACACACCACAAGTTATAGTCTCAGAGAAGAATATCCAAAAATAACACGAGTCATTTTATTCCACAATTATATGCCATTACACCTTAAAAGGGTTTCTGAATAAATTTACATTTCTTTGCCATTATTACAATTGATAAATATACATAAGTCTGGTACATCAAAAGTTGAAAGCCTAGCCTATTGGTAGTTCCTACCTCAGCTACAACGACATCAACGCCTATTGGAAACTGCAGAATGTTTCCTATCCGCTCGCGAATTGGGAGCTTGGTAATGTTCATCTTGTCTATCTGATGTTGTGTGATGAAAGAAGAAAGCAAGGGTGAGCAACAAGCCCACTGAAATAATATGTATAATAATTAACAATATATGAGTATTCTCATAGTACTCATGAAAGTCTTGGTCAAGAAGAAATGAATCAAGTTTGTTATTTTAATGCGACGAAGTCATAAAATATTCAGTATATATATATATATATACTTCTCAAATCTTTGAAATCCTTTGACATGTATAATATACACAGAGTTCCAGTTTATAACTGTATAAAAATATCATTGCAAGTTGATCTCATATATCTAGCCTTGTCTTAACATTTTTGTGAAAATCTTTGTCATGCATAAGATAATCATTAACCAGATATAAGTTGAAAAGATGAAGTTACAAGATACTCCAATATACTTATATCTTTTCCGGATACTACTTGAACTACCACCGTTCAAGGTATCATCAATTTCAAAAGTTCATCACATAGATGAGACTACAAGAAAAGACTTGAATAGATTCAATCTATGAAATATCCTCAAAATGAAATGAAGTTACGAGATACTTCATTTGATGAAAACATCATTTTGAAAACTCGACCCTGCCAACACTCAACAATCGCCCAACCGTAGCCTTTCTATCGAAGTGCTCTGGGTAGTGTTGCAGAAATATCCAATTGGATGATGAACTCATTACGGGAGTTTGCCGCTCCAGGAAGACCACTCATGATGATCAGTCGTAGTAGTGCAACCCCACCATTTTCTACATGTAGAGGAGAACAGTCGGATTTACTTGTCAACCGAACCCTGGACTCCTAAGGAATAGACCGTCTTAGCGGAACTTCCAGGCCATTTGGGCCAATATAATAAGGCTGGGCCGGCGCCACTCGACCACTTACGCCACTCCTAGTTCAGATGAAATCCATGACTTTAAAACGTAAAGCTCGTCCCCCATTTCCCCAAATAGAAACTTGTTGATACGGCTCCACCAAGAAGTCATATCTAGTTGGAAAGGAAAACTCACCGATATTTCCCAGGCGGTGCCCGTTAATGGATTAACTTGTTCCAATAATTTTACTTCCCGAGTGTTGGGTAAGTAATCAAAAACTCTTTTATCAAAATAGCAACCTTGTTGCGAATATAAAACACACCACAGATTCGGATCCCTCAGGTTTTGAGCGAGTATTTAAATCCCCTTCGAAAGGAGGATCTTAAATATAAAAGTGAGTTTTGGGATCCGCCCTAACTTTTAAAATCATTTTGAAGACTCGAAAACATTTTAAAGAATGTTTAGAGTAATGCAGATTTAATAAAATAAATCAGTCCCGATATATTAGAAAATATCTGAATATTATTATTTAAATAATATTCCCATAAAGATAATCCTTATAAAAATAATTGAAGTAGAAGTTTTAAAACTTATACTTAAATGACCAAAGATATACTTATACGAAAGTACGATCTTTATTTGAATAATCGAAAATAAGTTTGATTATCGAAACATTATTCTTTAATAAAATAAAGAATATTATTTAATAAATAAGCGGAGTCATAAGTCTTCAAATGAATATTCAAAATAATATTCATTAAATAAAATAAACGGAGTCATATGTCCTCCAATGAATATTCAAAATAATATTCATTAATTAAAATTAACGGAGTCATATGTCCTCGAATGAATGTTCAAAATAATATTCATTTATTAAAATAAAGTTATCGAATAAACCTTATTTGATTAATAGTTCTAAAAACTATATCTATATATATATATATATATATAATATACTCGGGAACATCGACTCCCGGTTTTAGAAAAATGTTCACCTTTGGGTCCCCTATACTAAGGGTATACGCAATTACTGCTTATCTCTAGCATAGGTATTATGCAACTATAAGCATTGGAATCAACAGAAAGATATAAAGATTACGAAACAGACATGCATATATACCATATCAGCATGCTCCAATATATCGCATGATTTGCTAATAACAATCATGCACTTATTACAAGATAATGCATATACAGATATACATCACAACAACAGTATAACGGGTAGAAAACTTGCCTGAGTGCTCCCGGATAGACTTAAGCTAAGAGTGGGTCCGATAACCTATGAACAACAACATAAGTTGGAATTAAACCCCGGTCGCTTAAGAAACTAGACTTTAACCAATTGAACCCTAACGTTCGCTTTTGCGCTTAACGATTCACTTAAGTCGCTCGAGTACTCTCGGCTCCACCATTTTTAATAATTTAACCATTAAGAATTTTAAGGCGATTCTTTCGCGAGAACCCTACCAACTGCCCTATACACTTTAAATAATTGTTTCATACCCCAATTAGTCATTTAAGGTCCTTAACCAAGGTTTCAAAGTAAGGCAAGGGGTAATGGTTTGTTCGCGAAACGCCGTTACTTAAAACGGTCGTTTCTCCTAAACCGTACATCGGATTCAAACGAACCACATATCAAAACGAAGCTCGTAACATGAACTATCTAATCATGGTAATGGTCAAAACCTAACAGTGAGTTCACGGGTCCTGATGTTAAGAACAAAAACAGTCTAAAGTAAATCAGACATTACGACGGCTATGTTTACGTGATTACCAAATTTTATACTACTGCAATTCAATCCACAATCAACCCACAATTATTGTTACAACCAAACTTCATCCATAAAATACTACAACAGCCCCAATATCTCAAGGTTTCCACTTTATACTACTTCTAAATCATGAACTAAAAGTTTACTTAAGTTCATTAACTAATTACCAAGATTTACCATTCCAAAAACATCACAAAACCAACCAATCTCTAAATACACAATAACCATGCCTCTCATGAACCATACCAAACATAATAACTCTAATTTATACAAAAGTAGGGCTAGGGTATGAGATTATACCTTCCTTGGTGAGTAAAAGTAACTAGGGAGCTTTGAATCACCCTTGAAAATCCTTACCAAAGCTATATCTAAACAAAAACACAAGATCAAAATTTCAAGTTCTTGAAAAACACTATTCACCAAGAACTTTGATGAATTGATTAGCTATGATAATCATGGAATCTTGAGCTTAAACTTATGGCTCATCTAAGTTATGAATTATAGAAGCTAAAGAAACAAACCTCTTGAATTATGAAGGTGTGTAGCTTAAGTTTTGAAAAATTTCCCTTGCTTTCCATGGAAAAGCCGAGAGCTTTCTTGAAGAAAAAAGGAAGTCAAGTTGTGTTTTTGTGATTTGTTTTGCTTGCCTTGGTTGGTTGCTTTGTTTTGATTAATTACTTTTAACCATGGTGAATTTTGTGTGGTTTAGAATCAACCAACACTTCCTTCCCTTTTTGTCATGCTCATGTCATCCTCTTATGTCATCATCCCATACTTGTCCTCTTCTTGTTGGTGAGATGACATCACCCTCCACTAACTCTTTGATTAACTCCTAATCACTTGGCTAATGACCGCTGATCTGTTATACGGTTCGCTTAACTTTTGTTCTCGTTTATTGCTTGAGGGATCATACCCGGGATCTTATTACTTGGGTTCGCTTAACCTTTCTCAATACATTATATTCCTTTTGTGATCCTCTCTTGTAAATCTCGAATTTAAATCCTTTTAATCATGTTACCTTATACTCAATTCTTTCGGTATCTGGTGGATTTTCGGGAAAAATCAAAGTGTTCGGATTTGGATTCTGACGATCTTTACATACACTTATATACCACATAGAGTACTAATAATATCTCAGAAGATCAATAAAAGAACCCCTACATAGTGTGGTATGAAAAGTTTTCTTATTCAGCATAATCAACAAAACACTATTCATAAGGGTTTCAAAAATTCCAAAAATTGGGGTTATTACAGTCTCCCCTCCTTAAAAGGATTCCGTCCTGGAATCAGATAGAAAATGAATAGGGATACACTCTTAGCATTGCACTTTCTAACTCTCACATAATTTTCCCACATTGTGGTTCTACTATCCAACTCTGACTAGTTTGATAACCCTTCTCCTAAGCACTTGTCCATTTTTGATCTATAACCCTTCCTAGTTGCTCTATGTAGATTACGTCTGGTTGCATGTCTATGCGCTCATATGCCCCTATTTATCTGGAATCCGAATTACACTTTCTTAACATTGATACGTGGAACACGTTATGAACTTGCTACATGTTCGGGGGTAGGGCTAGCTCATATGCTAACTTCCCAATACGTCTTAATATATCCAAGGGTCCAACAATTCGTGGGCTTAGCTTTCCTTTCTTTCCGAACCTCATTCATCATTTCCAAGGGAATACCTATAACAACACTAGGTCCCCTACTTCTTATTCTTTGTCCTTTCGTGTCAAATCAACATACTTCTTATGTTCATCTTGGGCTACTACCAACCGTCCTCTGATTAGATCTATTATATCCTTGGTCCTTTGGACTACTGCGGGTCCGAGCATCTTGCGCTCTGCAACATCATCCTAACATAAGGGAGATCGACATTGTGTTCCCTCAAGGATCTCATAAGGCGATATCTCGATACTGATATACGATCTATTATCGTAAGAAAACTCAATCCACGTTAACTGATCATTCCAAATTCTTTCAAGTCTATTGCACAGACTCTCATCATAGCTTTAGCACTGTAGCTTTTGCTTCTCAATACCCATTCTTTTCCAGTTTGTAATCGTTACTATCTTCCGTAAAGGATACTATTCTAGATATACCTTTACTCGCTAGAGTTTTATAACCTCTAAATAATCACGTCAACCTTAGTATCACGAACGTGTTAGATTCGGAATACCACCGTACTTGGTACCACTTCATCTCTAGCTGCCTCCATCTTCGAAAGCTTGGTCCTTCATATAGAAGTAAAAGAATTTATTGAGAGATCACTATGATCATGAACATTGTTACATTGCATAGTTAGTACAGAAGGTGGCCAGCCTTTAGTACTTGACAAGCAATTACATAATAGATGGTATCCTACTAGGCTTCTATCACACAGATAGATAGTCATTCGGCAATACCTCCCCTTTTGGAAAGGTTGTTCTTCTCAGCTTATATGAAATGAAAAGGAGAGAAAAGAACGAATTGAAGAGAATTGTATATATATAAAATATACTGCCACAAAATATCTGGCTTGGAATCTACCTATGAACTATAGAGGTTTGTCATAGGAGAACAAAACATATACGTATATATATCAACATCAAGTATTATAGCATCGTATTTCACGTGTCTGAATATTTACTATTCCGTCCATCATTCCATGGACCCATGCTCTTGCTCGAGCTTATAAACAATCACCTTTGAAACTCCCTCGACATCAAAAATCGAATATGGGGTCTCATTCTAGACATCATCGTTACTAGAAGTCTATGCTTGCACCGCAACCTTCCTCGTATAGTAATATGACTCTTTATTGATAAGAAGGAATAAGTACTCAATAGGTAGATAATCGACTTAATTAGTCTATCAATGATAACTTATACACCACCACGACCCGATTAGTAGTACTTAATCTCAACATCCATTCCAATACAACTCTCACAGTTGTAAGTAATCGGCTCATTACTCGCAGAATCATTGCTACATTACTATGGTCCACCATTGACCTACAATAGTCATTCATTTTCCATACAGCCTTAATAGCTAACCATACGGAGTCCATACATATCGTATTGAATGCTTCTAAGGAGGTAACATAATCACCATTCATGATTCACGAAGAACACTCCTGATCCTGACGTACATACATGACATGAAGTAGATAAAATTGCAGAAGAGTTTCAATCAAAGCAACGATAGCAGGCTAATACCATTATTAACCATATTTCTTTACTGGGAGACAGAAGCTCAAAGGTTCATTTAGTCCTTTCGTAACATGCTCCTGGCTTATCTCAAGATAGGACCTTCTAAGATAGAAAGCCCGCTCACGGCGATTACATGAATTAAATCTTTACCAAACTACTATTACGGTTGAGTACCACACAATCATCAGAAGGAATGTCAATCTTTCACACCATAATACAACCTTCATGGAATTAACCATTATCACTGTATTCCTCTGGCACGAGCGCCGATAATTGTCCTCTTACACTTAAAGTGTTGGCCACCTCTTCGGCCTTTCCTGATAGTAAAATTTCCTTACAATCAATGTCATTTTAACCACCTCCAACTATATTTTCTACCTTATTTCAATCACTGCTTATGTGAAAATGCTTCTCTTAAGTCCTGGTGAGAAAAAAAAATCACCATTTTTTCATAAGTCATTGCCTTAGTCTTTAGATGTGAACATTGCCACGACTGACTCTCGATCATACTTAGGACGTCTCTTATCTTGGGTCCTTCTTATTTTCACCAATCTCGACCCTCATTGGATCGATCTATACTTTCTTATGGTTCAACACGTGCCCCACCTGGCATTATTATAATTACGTCATATTTCCTTCATCAAAATTTCTATTCTTGAGAACTTTGAATATTACCTTTCTCCTTGTAAAACCTCTAAGGTTATCCTTAAATTCTTCATCCGGTACTCCCTAGGTACAGGGCATATCAAGATACCATTTACTAATACTAGAACCATTGTCTATATAGTTCTGAAAACTTTCTCCACTGATCTTTAGAGGTTGTTGTTACCTTAATCCTTTTTAATTCATACTGCCAAAACTCATGTTGTCCCTATTAAGGGCAAAATGCCAACCTTTATGCATTCCCCTAGGATTCATTTTAAGTTACCGATGTTCTATCCTTAATTCCACCTTTAAAAAGGTACATGCATCCTTCCATGGATAAATCAAGTCATATATCCCTGATAAGGGTGTCTTATTCAATCATTCCCACCTCGATAGTATATGCCTAATTTCACAATAACATCTGTATTCAGAATGAGGTCAATCAATATGGCCTTCAAAAGATAACAACGGTTATCCGCTTTTCTTGCCTAATTTGGTAATGATAAAAAGGATGTTCTGGAAGATATTGGTCGTGTTCAACGTGAACTGCTTCTTAATAATTCCTCATTTACTTTTGTTGTTTATCTCAACAGTCGTCTCAATGTTGGGATATCCTTCATACCTGGCGTCTCCCTTTTTGGGTATCATGCCACCGGTCTTACAATTCACATTCTTGAAGGTCACTTCCTTCATCCAATTTTCCTAATTTCTTACTTCCTTGTCTCCTCAGTCTATCCGCGTCTCATTATTTATCCTTTGAACTATCTCAAGGTTTCCTCGAATCCTCCCAACTTATAGGGGATAAAATATATGTATCTCTTATGCCTTCAACCATCAATTTTAACTCATGGTGAATCACCCTCATCCTGACGAATACATACTTTTCTATTTCTATTGCTACGAGTCTTTAGGGTTTCCTCATACCCAACTCCCTTATCATTCCTCAAACTCTATTGTCTTTATTTTCCTTTCCACTTCAGTTTCTTTTTATTTTCTTTTCTATTATAATCATTTCATGAACCCACTACTCATTGACTTCAAACATCACATCGTTCTGGGATTCTTGTCATCAGAACGAATCTTGACAACTTTTACAACTTAGCTTCATAATTCATCATACTCGTCTGCCTTTGTTCTGGATCTAAAGCTTTTACATTATCTCTATAACCTTGGGAAGTACTTTCCTGAAAACAATTGACTGAACTTTAATCTGTTTATTATAATCTCTTGCTCCGTGCCTTCCTTGGCCTTTCACCAGCGGGTGGCCTCTCTCTTAGGAGGGTAAGTGACAAAAACAGTCTTTTGTGACTCTTCAATCATTTAGAATCTCAAATGATTCTTGTATTTCCTTTAGCCAGGCTCTTGCCTCGACTTGGTCAGCTTGTTCCTTGGAACTCTGAGAGCTTAGCGACTTAAAGGTCCTGAAAGAATTTCTCACCTCATTGTTTCCTCAGGGTGGTGGTTGGGGATAATAGTCTAAGTTATGTGTAGAAAGGTCCATGAATTGTCGTATAGGAGTACTGTCTCGGGTCTCCTTTCCTTACTCGACTTCTGTTTCCTTAGTCTAAACGTTCCCTCCTCCTCCCCATAATCGGGGTCATCCTACATGTTTTAAATCCTCATTTTCCACTTCATTATGTAATGGGTTCCTTCTATCTTGATGGTGACCTCCCTGACTATCACGTTCAGGGTTTGCTCTAAATCTTATTCCTCAAACTAGCTTTCATCTAAGATCTCATCTTTAAGCTCTTGAACATTTGGAACCCAAATTCTGTAGGAACACCTCATTATTCCCTTATCATCTTTCTCGGTATTAATCTCTTCTCCGGTCATTGGTTCTCTGCCTCTATTCATCACTTTTTCTTGGCACAATATGATCTTCTCCAATAATTCGGGCTGTATTACAATCTTAAACAGCTTTTCGGTACCGGCTCTGGTTACCTTCACTTCTATTTCCATTTTCTCAAAATCTCTTATCAACTCTCCCAAAGACATTTTCATCTTGAGTCTCTCTTTTATACTAAGGGCATTAGCCACCATTTTGGCTTTCCCTGGATGATAAAGAATCTCATAATCGTAATCCTTGATTAGCTCTAACCACCTCCTCTGGCGCATGTTGAGCTCTTCCCGCGTGAAAATGTACTAGAGCACTTATGGCTTATGTAAATCTCGCACTTCTCTCCATACAAGTAGTGCCTCCAATCTTTAGGGCAAAACTATTGCCACGAGCCCAAGCTCATGGGCGGGGATATCGAATTTTATATTCTCTTAATTATCTTGACGCGTACGCGATTACCTTGCTGTGCTGTATAAGAAGCACCCTAATTCCTTATGTGAAGCGTCACTATACATCACAAATCTCCTTTTCCATCCGGCAACGCCATCATAAGGGCCGTCACCAATCTTTGTTTCAGTTCTTAAAATCTTTTCTCGCATTTCTCTGTCCATTCAAACTTCTCAGTCTTACGAGTAAGCCGCGTTAAAGGGGCTACTATCTTTACAAACTTGAACGAACCTCCGATAGTGACCGGCCAATCCTACCTCCGGTAGTCACTCTGACTACGGTCATTAATTCCTTAGCGATCACCTCTTCAGTCTTGTTAGGATCCTTCACGAGATCCTCCTCAACAACAATCTTGTCTAGGACAACATCCTCAACCGCTACATCCTCAATATGAACACCATTGGGTCCCTCGCTAGGACGTTCTATCGGATCCACAATCTGATCTCCAATAAGTAATAAACATCATCGCGTTGTTGCTCCTCAACCTCAGGGTTCGGAGTCCCGCTACTATATACGATAACGAACTACGCTTCTATCACGATATTTATAAGGGTTCCCATAAGGGTTTTAACTGTCAGTACTACGTTAGGTAGCCCGACTATGAACTTGGCAAGAGTTCTTATTACCTTAGTGAACTTATTATCTTAACGTCACATCATCTCTGAGGTTTATAACGCTTAGCTCTGATACCATTTCTGTAACACCCCCAAATCCGGGGTCGGGGATCCGGGTTGTCACGAGTTCCATTTCCCTTAATAACACCCAATCTTAATAAACAATCAACTACTCTGTACTGTGACCCCACAATAAACACACACACCACAAGTTATAGTCTCAGAGATGAATATCCAAAAATAACACGAGTCATTTTATTCCACAATTATAAGCCATTACACCTTAAAAGGGTTTCTGAATAAATTTACATTTCTTTGCCATTATTACAATTGATAAAGATACATAAGTCTGGTACATCAAAAGTTGAAAGCCTAGCCTATTGGTAGTTCCTACCTCAGCTACAGCGACATCAACGCCTATAGGAAACTGCCATACGTTTCCTATCCGCTCGCGAATTGGGAGCTTGGTCATGTTCATCTCGTCAATCTGATGTTGTGTGATGAAAGAAGAAAGCAAGGGTGAGCAACAAGCCCACCGAAATAATATGTATAATAATTAACAATATATGAGCATTCTCATAGTACTCATGAAAGTCTTGGTCAAGAAGAAATGAACCAAGTTTGTTATTTTAATACGATGAAGTCGCAAAATATTCAGTATATTTATATATACTTCTCAAATCTTTGAAATCCTTTGACATGTATAATATACACAGAGTTCCAGTTTATAACTGTATAAAAATATCATTGCAAGGTGATCTCATATATCTAACCTTGTCTCAACATTTTTGTGAAAATCTTTGTCATGCATAAGATAATCATTAACCAGATATAAGTTGAAAAGATGAAGTTACAAGATACTCCAATATACTTATATCTTTTCCGGATACTACTTGAACTGCCACCGTTCAAGGTATCATCAGTTTCAAATGTTCATCAAATAGATGAGACTACAAGAAAAGACTTGAATAGATTCAATCTTTAAAATATCCTCAAAATGAAATGAAGTTACGAAATACTTCATTTGATGAAAACTCAACCCTGCCAACACTCAACAATCGCCCAACCGTAGCCTTTCTATCGAAGTGCTCTGTGTAGTGTTGCAGAAATATCCAATTGGATGATGAACTCATTACGGGAGTTTGCCGCGCCAGGAAGACCACTCACGATAATCAGTCGCAGTAGTGGAACCCCACCATTTTCTACATGTAGAGGAGAACAGTCGGATTTACTTGTCAACCGAATCCTGGACTCCTAAGGAATGGACCGTCTTAGCGGAACTTCCAGGCCATTTGGGCCAATATAATAAGGCTGGGCCGGCGCCACTCGACCACTTACGCCACTCCTAGCTCAGATGAAATCCATGACTCTGAAACGTAAAGCTCGTCCCCCCTTTCCCCAAGTAGAAACTTGTTGATACGGCTCCACCAAGAAGTCGTATCTAGTTGGAAAGGAAAACTCACTGATATTTCCCAGGCGGTGCCTGTTAATGGATTAACGTGTTCCAAGAATTTTACTTCCCGAGTGTTGGGTAAGTAATCAAAAACTCTTTTATCAAAATAGCAACCTTGTTGCGAATATAAAACACACCACAGAGCCGGATCCCTCAGGTTTTGAGCGAGTATTTAAATCCCCTTCGAAAGGAGGATTTAAATATAAAAGTGAGTTTTGGGATCCGCCCTAACTTTTAAAATTATTTTGAAGACTCGAAAACATTTTAAAGAATGTTTAGAGTAACGCTGATTTAATAAAATAAATCAGTCCCGATATATTAAAAAAAATCTGAATATTTTTATTTAAATAATATTCCCATAAAGATAATCCTTATAAAAATAATTGAAGTAGAAGTTTTAAAACTTATACTTAAATGACCAAAGATATACTGATACGAAAGTACGATCTTTATTTGAATAATCGAAAATAAGTTTGATTATCGAAACGTTATTCTTTAATAAATTAAAGAATATTATTTAATAAATAGGTGGAGTCATAAGTCCTCAAATGAATATTCAAAATAATGTTCATTAAATAAAATAAACGGAGTCATATGTCCTCGAATGAATATTCAAAATAATATTCATTAATTAAAATAAACGGAGTCATATGTCCTCGAATGAATATTCAAAATAATATTCATTAATTAAAATAAAGTTATCGAATAAACCTTATTCGATTAATAGTTTTGAAAACTATATCTATATATATAAATATATATATATATATATATAATATATTCGGGAACATCGACTCCCGGTTTTAGAAAAATGTTCACCTTTGGGTCCCCTATACTAAGGGTATACGCAATTACTTATCTCAAGCATAGGTATTATGCAACTATAAGCATTGGAATCAACAGAAAGATGTCAAGATTATGAAACAGACATGCATATATACCATATCAGCATGCTCCAATATATCGCAATATTTGCTAATAGCAATCATGCACTTATCACAAGATTATGCATATACAGATATACATCACAACAACAGTATAACGGGTAGAAAACTTGCCTGAGTGCTCCCGGATAGACTTAAGCTTAGAGTGGGTCTGATAATCTATGAACAACAACATAATTCGGAATTAAACCCCGGTCGCTTAAGAAACTAGACTTTAACCAATTGAACCATAACGTTCGCTTTTGCGCTTAACGATTCACTTAAGTCGCTCGAGTACCCTCGGCTCCACCATTTTTAATAATTTAACCATTAAGAATTTTAAGGCGATTATTTCACGAGTACCCTATCAACTACCCTATCCACTTTACATAATTGTTTCATACCCCAATTAGTCATTTAAGATCCTTAACCAAGGTTTCAAAGTAAGGCGAAGGGTAATGGTTCGTTCGCGAAACGCCGTTACTTAAAACGGTCGTTTCTCCTAAACCGTACATCGGATTCAAACGAACCACATATCAAAACGAAGCTCGTAACATGAACTATCTAATCATGTCAATGGTCAAAACCTAACAGTGAGTTCACGGGTCCTGATGTTAAGAACAAAAACAGTCTAAAGTAAATCGGGCATTACGACGGCTATATTTACGCGATTACCAAATTTTATACTACTCCAATTCAATCCACAATCAACCCACAATCATTGTTATAAACAAACTTCATCCATAAACTACTACAACAGCCCCAATATCTCAAGGTTTCCACTTTATACTACTTTTAATCATGAACTAAAAGTTTACTTAAGTTCATTAACTAATTACCAAGATTTACCATTCCAAAAACATCACACAACCAACCAATCTCTAAATACACAATAAAAATTGCCTCTCATGAACCATACCAAACATACTAACTCTAATTTATACAAAAGTAGGGCTAGGGTATGATATTATACCTTCCTTGGTGAGTAAAAGTAACTAGGGAGCTTGGAATCACCCTTGAAAATCCTTACCAAATTTATATCTAAACAAAAACACAAGATCAAAATTTCAAGTTCTTGAAAAACACTATTCACCAAGAACTTTGATGAATTGATTAGCTATGATATTCATGGAATCTTGAGCTTAAACTTATGGCTCATCTAAGTTATGAATTATAGAAGCTAAAGAAACAAACCTCTTGAATTATGAAGGTGTGTAGCTTAAATTTTGAAAAATTTCCCTTGCTTTCCATGGAAAAGCCGAGAGCTTTCTTGAAGAAAAAAGGAAGTCAAGTTGTGTTTTTGTGATTTGTTTTTCTTGCCTTGGTTGGTTCCTTTGTTTTGATTAATTACTTTTAACCATGGTGAATTTTGTGTGGTTTAGAATCAACCAATACTTCCTTCCCTTTTTATCATGCTCATGTCATCCTCTTATGTCATCATCCCACACTTGTCCTCTTCTTGTTGGTGAGATGACATCACCCTCCACTAACTCTTTGATTAACTCCTAATCACTTGGCTAATGACCGCTGATCTGTTATACGGTTCGCTTAACTTTCGTTCTCGTTTATCGCTTGAGGGATCATACCCGGGATCTTATTACTTGGGTTCCCTTAACCTTTCTCAATACATTATATTCCTTTTATGATCCTCTCTTATAATCCTCGAATTTAAATCCTTTTAATCATGTTACCTTATACTCAATTCTTTCGGTATCTGGTGGATTTTCGGGAAAAATCAAAGTGTTCGGATTTGGATTCTGATGATCTTTAAATACACTTATATACCACATAGAGTACTAATAATATCTCAGAAGATCAATAAAAGAACCCCTACATAGTGTGGTATGAAAAGTTTTCTTATTCAGCATAATCAGCAAAACACTATTTATAAGGGTTTTAAAAATTCCAAAAATTGGGGTTATTACAAGGTAGATTAGCTCTTGATGAAGAGGCCTCATTGTTGTCTTGATGTGTGATTGAGTTTTGATTATTAGAAACTCCCCCTGAGTTTATGGATCTTTGATTTGAGAAAGGGGAACTTTCTGTAAGTGATCTATTCTGACTTTCAGCTTCTTTTAATGACCCGACGGATGGTGAATTTTGAGTACCGACGGATGAAGCTGGTTGTCTCCCGACGGATAAAGCAGATTGTCTCCCGACGGATGAAGCATTTTGCAACTCGATAGATGTTAAATTTTGTGCTTCATTGGTAGTAGATTTTTCTGCATTATCCTTTGATAGTGTTTCTTGATCACTTTCATCATCACTGTCATCAGTATCCATCTCCACATTGTCAAATTTGAGGCTTTCATGGTAATCTCCATCTTGAAGTCCTTCAATCTTTTTATCATCAAACACAACATGTATTGATTCCACAACAATGTTGGTTCTCAGATTGTAGACTATGTATGCTTTTCCCATAGCATATCCAATAAAAATTCCTTCATCTGCTTTGGCATCAAACTTTCCATGTTGATCAGTTTGATTCCTTAAGATATAGTATTTACAGCCAAAGACATGTAAGAAATTTAGAGTTGACTTCCTATTCTTGAACAATTAATAGGGTGTCATGCATTTTTCTTGATTAACCAAAGAAACATTATGAGTGTAGCATGCAGTATTCACAGCTTCAGCCCAAAAATATGTTGGTAACTTTGATTCTTCTAGCATTGTTCTTGTAGCTTCAACAAAAATTCCTTCATCTACTTTAGCATCAAACTTCCCATTCTGATCAGTTTGATTTCTCAAGATATAACATTTGCAGCCAAAGACATGAAGAAAATTTAGAGTTGGCTTCTTGTTCTTGAATAATTGGTAGGGAGTCATGCATTTTGCTTGATTAACCAGAGAAATATTCTGAGTGTAGCATGCAGTATTTACAGCTTCAGCCCAGAAATATGTTGGTAACTTAGATTCTTCAAGCATTGTTCTTGCAGTTTCAATAAGTGATCTGTTCTTTCTTTCTACTACTCCATTTTGTTGTGGAGTTCTTGTTGCTGAAAACTCATGCAAAATCACATTTTCTTTACCCAATGCTCTCATGACAGAATTCTTGAACTCAGTTCCATTGTCACTCCTGATTCTTCAAACTTTGAAATCGGGATGATTGTTGACTTGCAACTTGGCCAAGATTGGCGTCATTACTTATATGGAGAGAAGTGTGATATTTTTACGGATCATAAGAGCTTGAAGTACATATTCACGCAAAAGGATTTGAACATGAGGCGAGAAGGTGGTTGGAATTGATCAAGGACTACGAATGTTCTATTAACTATCATCCAGGCAAAGCCAATATGGTGGCGGATGCCTTGAGCAGAAAATAAAAGATGAATGTGGTTCAGATTGTGGAAGAGTTTGCACGAGACTTAGAAAAATGGAGATTGAAGTTCGAGTACCAAGTGAAAGTCAGGAGCAACTATATGAGATTACCTTCCAACCAGCGTTGATTGAAAAGATCAAAAGGTGTCAAGAAGGAGTTATGGAACAGGAATTGGATACTTTGACAGGAGAAGAGTTGTGTACCCAAAAGGATAGCCAAGGTTTGTTTAGATTTTATTCCAGGGTTTGGATTCCTAATGTGACGGAACTGAAGAATGAAGTATTACATGAAGCACACAACTCTAAGTTTTCTATCCATCCTGGTAGTACTAAGATGTACCGGGACTTGAAGAGAAATTTTTGGTGGCCAGGAATGAAGAAGGACATTGCCAATTGGGTTAGTAAATGTCAAGTGTGCCACACGGTAGACGCGGAACATCAATGACCAAGTGGATTGTTACAACCTTTGGAGATTCCCCAGTGGAAGTGGGAAGAAATTGCATGGATTTTTTAGTGGGATTGCCAAAGACGAAAGCAAATCATGATGCCATTTGGGTAATCATTGATAGGTTGACCAAGTCAGCGCATTTTCTTCCGATCAACGAAAGGTATTCCTTGGAAAAGTTAGTTTAGTTATATTTGGATGAGATAGTTACCAAGCATGGAGTTCATGTGTCTTTAGTGTCAAATCGAGACCTGAGATTCAAATCCAGGTTTTGGACCAAATTCCAAGAATGTTTAGGAACTAAGTTAAATATGAGCACTGCCTATCATCCTCAGACAGATGGTCAAAGTGTGAGAACAATTCAGACCATAGAGGATATGTTGAGAGTTTGTATTTTAAATTTTAAGGGAAATTGGGACGAACACTTACCTTTGATTGAGTTCTCATACAATAACAGCTACCATGCCAGCATTGGAATGCCGCCTTACGAAGTTTTGTATGGACGTAAGTGTAGATCACCATTGTATTGGGATGAAGTAGGAGAGAAGAAAGTGTTAGGCCCCGAGTTGGTTCAGCAAACCAGAGATGCGGTAGCATTGATTAGGAAAAGGATAGAAGCAGCCCAGGATAGACAGAGAAATAATGTGGATTTGCATAGAAAGGATATGAACTTTGAGATAGGAGCACTGGTATTGTTAAAGGTGTCACCATGGAAAGGGCTAGTACGATTTGGTCAGAAAGGTAAACTTAGCCCTAGATTTATAGGACCATTTGAGGTGTTGAAGAAAGTAGGAAAGGTTGCCTACGAGATAGTACATTCATAATGTGTTCCACGTATCCATGTTGAAGCCCTATGTTCATAATTCAAATCAGGTTACAGAGTATGAACCCATTGAACTTCAGCCAAATTTGTCCTACGTGGAATAACCGATCCATGTTATAGACCGTAAAGAACGAGCCCAAATAAGTCGATCCCCATAGTGAAAGTTCTGTGGAGAAATCCTCGAGTAGAAGAGTCTACTTGGGAATTAGAGTCAGACATGCTTAATAAATATCCTCATTTATTTAGCTAAGTCAGATTTTGGGGACATAATCCTTTTAAGGGGGAAAGGATATAACGACTCGTGTATTTTCTTTTACTTTTAATATTTTAAAAGTATAATAATTGAATAAATAATTAAATAAAATTGTGTGTATTGATTTTTGGCAGCAGTGTATCGATTTTTATTATTTATCTGTGATCTATTGATATATGGGTTGGATTGTGTAATTTATTATTGAGATATAGGGTTTTGTTATGCTTTTAAAAGTGATTTTATTACAGCTTTAATTCCATAAATATTTGGATTGTCTCTAAAATTGGTTTTATAATTTTATAGCTGTAATAATTATTTTTGAGAATTTATAAAATTGAGAAATCAATATTTCATTAATTATTTATTTTTAAATGATCTTCTGATTGTGTTTATTTATAAAATCTATATTTAATTTCATAATTCTTCAAAAATCATGAAACTCATATTTTATTAATTTTATAATATTCTGGGAATTTTAAAATTATTTTGGAAATTTTTGGGAGTAATTTTACCGCGCGTTATTTCGTTTAATTGTCAAAATGCGGGTATTTGTTGTGCCCCAAAGTTTATTTAAAAATTTTAAAATTTATATTTTCGTTATCTTCGGGATATTTATAATATTTTAAGATTAATTTCATAATTTTTGAAAATTATTTTACGTTCACCTTGGTCCGTTATTTTCGATTTTTCGGGATAAATCGGGTCTCAGAATCTTTGTAATTATATGTTAGTATACGTGTTGGTTTTTCAGAAAACACGATGACACGTGTTGCAATTAGAAAGAGGAAAAAAATATAAAACACAAATACCCCATATCCCCTGTTGTCTTCCCCGACTTGGTTCTCTCTCGGTTTCTTCTTTGTTCTCTCTCGATTACCTCTTTCTCTCTATATATCTTACATCTATCTATTTCTCTAATCTCTCCTTCTCCTCTATCCTATTTCTCACCGTGCTTATTCTCGGTGATTGCACCATTTTCCGGTGAGTTTCCAGCCGGTTATCCCGGCGATTTCCTTAGCTCCGTCTCTGTGCATGCTTATATATATACATACGATGTGTATGCATATGTTTGGGTTGTGTGTAGTGATTGTTGGTTCCCTTTTGTGTGCTCTGTTCATTTTTTTGCTGGTTCTGGCGGCGCGTGGCTTACACGCTCTAGTGTGTGCGTATTTGTGCAATCTGTGTTGCTGAATTGTGTTGCTATTTTATTAATTTTAATTTCTTCTTGTGCATGAAATTATTTGATTTAATATCTGTGATATTAATAATTTTCGTGCGGGAATTTTTGTTTAATCGGTGGAATTTCGCGTTGGAAACCTGAGAATTAATCGGGTACCCGCGAAATTTTGTCACCATCTGCGAAGACATTTTGCGAGCCGACGGTGGATGGTGATGAATTTATTCTGAGTCCTAAATTTTATGAATAAATAAAATAATTTGAGTAAGCAGGTTCGTATATAAATAATTTTGGAATTGTGAAATGGTGTTGCGAATTGAGATTGTGAATTGTTGTGAAATTTGGACGTCGATTGTGATCGACGGGTAGGCTTATAAACAAAAGAGTTGTTGCCAAAAAATTTCTAAAAATTTATTTTAATTACGAGAAAACGTACCTTATTATATTTAAACATTTTATCCTTAATTATATACGGTCTACGTGATTACGTGATTGTGTGTATAATAACTATATGAGCGGGTTATCGGATTGGGTTATTAGGGTTCGAGCATATCAAGCATGTCACTATAACTGATTAGGGTATTCTGTATTTGTAGATCCCAGTCAACTTTCGCAAGGACCAAAGTCAGCATAAAAGCTAATAAGGGTTTCCGACAACGTTGCAAGGCAAGTACCCTGACCATTCTTTTATGGTTCAGTACGTATGAATAGACTAATGTTTTATTCTCGTAAAAGAACAGAAATGTTTTAAGTTACGTATCCCCTGTAGTTATAAATCACTGTTTTCAACTTGTTTTGTGGAAAAGTAACTTCGAAAGGTACCTATCTCGAATGAAATGATTTTTGAACTACATTTTCTATGTGTGCTGTTAAAATGAATAATTTTAAAATAAGATAGGTACAAGTGATTTTGAAAATTGGATAAAACGATCAGATATGGGATACATAAGGGCCAGAGTAGGCCTATTGAGGTGGCGTAAGAGGCTAATTCGGTTGCGCGTAATTTCATTACCGATTAGTCCAGTAGGTCAGAGACCTAGCTAGTCTCTGAGTTCTGGAACAGGTAAATGGGATGGCAGTTAGAGTCGTCTGGTGTTGATAGCCTGATCAGCTATCTTCATATATCTGTTACGTATCTGATTTGGTTTTGTGATGCCCGTAAGGGTATAAGTAATTGATACAGTGGGTTTATAAATGTGGTTAACATGCTAAAATTAGACTCTGGTACTTACACATCACACTACTATATTTGTTTGTTGAAAGCATGCTAGTCAGTGATATCCAGTTATCTCAGCTTTTCTTTATATAATGTTGTTCGAACGATTTACGAGTTTCAGATTTCATGTTGATTATAGTTCTGTTCTTATAACTGTTTACATTACTGTTTTATCTTGATATTCATATGTTGGTACTGCTGAGCGATTATGCTCACCCATGTAAACTGTTATACATATATCGCAGATGCCTAGAAGACCGATCAGACCTTGGCAGAACCGTGTCTCAGCCCCTTCAGGACCCGGCTCCTCAGAGGTAGTTAGTATCAGGCCACGTGCGGTCTGATGAGTTGCTAGATAAGTTAGTGTGTGTCAGAATTTTGAATAAATGGTTTGTACTAATGTGTAGCTTGGATCATACTTGAACCTGGATCGGATCTTGGTTCGGGGTCGAATTGGTATATTCTAATAATAATCTTGTTGTTTATATTTATGGTAATTATGTTTGGTGACGTCAACTCCTGACCCCGGGGTTGAGGCTGTCATAGTTAAGAACATGTCTCATTTCTACCGATGGTCGATGGGACACTATTCCATAGACCTGACATGATTTGCATTTCCGGACAAAGTCCTCACAATCACCTCGTATTGTTTGCCAAAAGAAACCCTGTCGCACTATTTTCAACTTCCTTCCCCTTCCTTTTCCTTGCCAACGTAAATAATACCATCGTAATCAAGAGCAGCATCCAAGCAAAAAGATCCTAAAAAAAATATATGAATACATTAGCACAACTGTACGAACATACAAATTGCACTAAATCGACAAAAAAAATGCATATAAAATGTATGCACTAAATCAAATAAATTGACTTTCATCAACAACACATACAGAAAAATGCATATAAAATGATTGCACCAAATCGACGATAAAAATTAATACATAAATAATCTTCGATTACGAAATCATCCAACAATTTCCCAATTTATCCAAAAATTACATAAATTAAACCATCAAATAACCTTAATTTCACTATATATTCAATAAATTAAAGCTTCAAAACTCATACATTAACTTCAATTACAAACCTCGATTATGAAAGCGTAAACATATATACAAACTTTAATTCATAGATTTACACACAAAAATCACACACACATACGTATATACAACAAAATAAAGCTACAAAACTCATGTATAAGGTGCAATTATAAATTTCGAGTACGAAATGAAATTACGGGAGCGTAAAGAGAAAACCCCTAAAAATTAACCCTAAAAATAGATTTATACATATACTTATATTCAACAAACTGACAAAAACCCCAAGATTTGTAATTATACTTATATTCAACAAACCGACCAAAATTGACGAATATTTTTCATGCAAAAAACTCATCAAAACTGAAAAATACGATTTGAATTTCGATTTGAAGTGAAAAAGTTCAATTTGAACTTCGATTCATAATTTACACACACAAAAAACATATATATAACTTCGAATCATATATTTACATATACAAAACACACACACACACATAATCGAGTGAAAAATATTACATTGAGAGAGAAACGTGAGGAACATAGAGGAGATTTTGAGGCGGTTCTTCTTTGATTGTATGCCATAATTTAGTGATTTTGAGTTCGGTGAGAAAAGAAGAGAGAAAGAGAGAAGAGAAGAAACATATAAAAGAAAATGAAGCATTTTTTTATATCTACCAGGGTTAAAACCGACCGGCAAGGTGGTCGGTTTTGAGGTTGGAAACTGTACAACATGCAGAACGACGTTGTTGCCGTTTAAGGTGGGGTTTTAATTTTTCACAAAAAAAACCGCCTAAATATACGTCGGTCGATTTTAGGTTAAGAGAGTCGGTTATAACCGACTAAATATACGTCGGTCGATTTTAGGTAAGACGGTCGGTTATAAGCTAACCCTAGAAACTCTAATGGTCGGTTTTATCTAACCCTATAAACCCCTAAATTTAAAAAAAAAATCTTATAAAAACATGATTAATATTATTTAAATAGCCTAATTTTTGGTACATGTGTTCGTTTTCATTGAGTTTGTCCATCTATACGGTTAGATCACGTATATATTATAATTTTAAATTTATACTTTTTTCACATTTTTTAGGATATTTGCTAACTTACCTAAAAAAACGTATTTGTACTCGTTAAAATAATCTAATTTTTTGTGTATAAACTGTTGTGCAAGACATGCCTATACCTTAATAAGACTAAGTCAAATTGACAGCACTAAGTAAGTTATATTATAATCTAAATTTGTATTTTGTGTTGTAACATTTAAGTCTGTAAAATGTAAATGGACTAGACTGGAGTATTTTTCTGTAAACAGTCTCAAGCCTAAGAATAAGCTATGGAAGAAGATCATGAAGATCATGCCTCAGAGAAAGTGTGAAGAAGCTTGTAGTTGAATAAATCTATTTTGTGAAAAACATTCTAAGTCAAGAAGTCTACAAGTCACAGATTAAGTGTTATAGCTAGAGAAGTCATTCGAGGACTCCAGGATGACTTATCGAGAAGTCAATGAAAGCTTATCTAGAAGTCTTAGAGATATCGACAAGCCAAATTGAAGACTTGTAGAACTGAAGACCTCGAGTAAGTCAAAGTTACTCGAGAACTCGAAGATCTCGATAAGTCAAGATTACACTCGAGAACTAAGAGACCTCGAACAGTCAAACAACATTTGAGAACTCAAAGATCTCGAATAAGTCAAAATCACTCGAGAACTCGAAGATCTCGATAAGTCAAGATTACACTCGAGAACTAAGAGACCTCGAACAGTCAAATAGCATTCGAGAACTCAGGGACCTCAAATAAGTCAAAGCTACTCGAGAACTCAAAGATCTCGATAATTCAAGAATCATTAGAGAACTCTGAGACCTCGATAAGTCTCTATATTTATCGAGATGTCATTTCTCTAACAGCCAACTGGAGATCTCTAATGAAACTCAAATACAGAATACAATCAATTTAAATATCAAGATTATCAATTAAAAAACAATCCAATCAGTTGGATTGACAAGTCTACAAAAAGCAATTTGAAGAGTGCAAGATAAAGGGTAAAGATTAACTGACAAAGGAAGATCAGAGTTAACACAATATGGAAAGATATGCTAAGCCAGAAATAGAAAGATTAGTGACAGGTTGGTAAAGTGATTAGCCCTTCTTATTACATATTGTGTAAACCAGTGTTTAACTATTCTATAAAGTTAACACTGGTCATTTGTTAGCTGTAACAATTAAGATAAGAAAAATCTCGTATTCTCTCAAGGAAGAAGCTAAGCTCTTTAACAACAAAGAGCCTAGAAATTTTGTAGCAAAACATTCTTAATTTTAATATAAAATTAAGTGAGTTTTGAAAGATCTGTGTTCACTGTTCTTACTTGTTTAAATTCAGCATTAACACATTTCACTACAAGATTTTAATTTACTTTGTTCATCACCATAAATACTTCAAGAAAAGCATAAAAACACCAAAACACATTCACCCCCCTGTGTGTGATTCATTATCTAACAAGTGGTATCAGAGCAAAATCTGAAAGTAAACAGATTAAAGATCTTGGAATAATGAATACACAGAAAATCAGTAGCATCAAAATCCCTACTTTTGATAAGGCTAACTACACTCTATAGAAAAGATAGAGATACTGTGTGAAGGAATAGAGGAAGTTAGGTCAAATCAAAGAAGGATACTGATTTCACAGTATGAGGGTTTCATGGCTAAGACAAAGGAAAGCATCACTGATGTGTTTGAAAGGTTTAACAAGCTGATTAATGACTTGCAGCTGGATGACAAATATTATGAAGCTGAAGAAGTGAACATAAAGTTTTTGCTCACACTCCCTGACCATTTGGAAAAGAAAATCTCAGCAATCAGAGAAGGGAGAGACTTGAGCAGAATGACTCTGGAAATTCTATATGGAATTTTAAAAACATATAAAATGGAAATGATTCAAAGGAAATCATTAAGAGCTGGTCAAGGACATACTGTAGATGGTTCAAGTGTTCTAATTGTTAATGAAAGCCAGATCTCAAATGATGAGCCAAAATTCTAGACTCCAGATGGCTCAACAAGTGAGCAAAGAAACAATGATTCACAGGAGCAAGTCATACTGGAATTAGAAGAAGATGAGTTCCACACCCTGCATGAACTTGATAAGCTAGATCAATTAGTGGCCTATCTGGCAAGAAAGTTCTCTAACATTAGAGTAAAGAAGCCAAAATTCTTCAAGGAAAAAGGACAATCATTCAACAAAGACAGCAGCTGGAAAGGAAAAGGGAAGTACACACCTGATAACAAAAATGGCTACAAAACTGGATCTGTTGACAGATCAAAAATAAGATGCTATAATTGTGATGAGCTAGGCCATTTTGCTACAAAATGCAGGAAACCCAAAAAAGCGAAGAAAGACAAAGCTTTTCTTTAATTGGAAGTAAAGTATGAAGCTCTTCTGAGGAAATAACAAAGGAAAACCTATATTGCAGAGGGAAAGTGTTGGGGTGATTCTGATAATGATGAAGATGAGGAAGTTGGAAATTATGCATTTATGGCCTTGGAGTAAAGAGAGTCATCCTTATCAAAAGCACATGTACCAACCACCGTTGATTTAAATATGAGTCAATATAAGGAAACTGTTGAAAAGATGAGCACAGAAATGTTTCACATTCATACAAGTATGGTTGCTGCTAATGAGGAAGTTAGCAGACTAACAAAGATCAATGAGAAGCTTGAAAATGAGAAACAAAAAACTGAATTGTTTCTGGTGGAGCTTGAAGCTGTGAAACAAGAAAATGCATATCTAAAGAACAAGCTCAAGTGTGCAAATGAGATTGAAGTAGTATTGAGGGATAAGCTAGAAAAGAATGAAGTCATGTTGAAATCTTTCAGGAATGCATCTGAGTTAGTTGGAAAATACCATGAGAAGAACAAGCCATGTGCTAATATAGCTATTAAGCTTGATTATGATGCTTTGAACATCAAGAAGAAAGAAATAGATGACAAAGGAAAAACAACAGAAAATGAAGATGTTCCAACTATGCTGAAAAAGGTTGGTTCACTTATGTTCAAGGCATGTGAAGTGGATTTCAGTGAAGAAGAGCTGATCATAAAGCAAGAAATTGCTGATGAAGACAATGAGAAGAATGCAGAAACAACTCCAATTTTCACAGATGAGAAGAAGCCCATGGTCAACTAAGCATCCAAGACACCTGTCAAGGAAATGAAAACTAAAGATACAAGAAAGAAAAAGAAAAATAAAAATGGGAAGATAGGGATAAAGAAAAGCAACAACTTTGCTTATGTTGCAGATGCTCCAAGAAAATAATGTAAAAAATGTGGCTCTGTGAATCATCTAACTCACCTTTGTAAAAAGGTTGTGAGCAAGTCAGTCAAAGGATCATGCAAGTACAATGAAGCAAATGCAAATGATTCCTACTCATTCTGTGACAAGTTTGATTGCATCCCTTGCAACATGAAAGTGATGTAAAGTTGTCACAAGCTGAGGGTAGATCTCAAAGAAGTTAGTATTAGATTTACAGCTACAAGGAAAAATACACAAACATCTATGAATTCCATTTTTTTTAGACTTCTAACTCTACTTCTGCTAAATCAGTTAACAAGATGAAAGTATCCAACACTTCTTGGGTTGCTAAACATACTTAATCCGCATTGTATGGAGGAAAAAATGAAAAAAGTCATATGGATCATAGACAGTGGATGCTCCAGGCATATGACAGGTGATAAGGCCCTGCTATCACAATTTGAGGAGAAGGCTGACCCTTTGGTGACCTTTGGAGACAACAACAAAGGATTCAAAATGGGATATGGCAATATTGTTTCCGGAAATGTTGTCATTGATGATATAGCATTGGTAGCTGGTCTTGAAGTATATCTTCTCAGTGTTAGCCAGTTTGCAGACAAAGGTTTTAAAATTATTTTTGACAAATAAGAATGTACCTTCATCAGCAAGAAAACCAATAAAGTTGCTATGAAAGGAGCAAAAAAAGGAAGCTTGTTTGTTGCAGACTTGGACTCAAAAATGAGGATGGTATTTTTTGCTTCTATACCAAACCATCTATAGAGCAAATCCAGTTATGGCATAAGAAACTCTAACATCTAAACTACAAGGCAATCAACACTCTGGTCAAGAAAGAGTTAGTGAGAGATATGCCAAAATTAGAATTTGCTCAGATTGAAGTCTGTGAAGCTTGTCAGAAAGGAAAAATGAAAAGATCAAGTCACAATCCAAAGAATGTGAATTCAATAAGTGCACCATTGCAACTTATTCACATGGATTTATTTGGACCAGTAAATGTCTTATCCATTTCAAGAAACAGATTTGCACTTGTGATGGTGGATGATTTCTCAAGGTACACATGGGTAAAATTTATGCGCTCCAAAGATGAGACTCCATACATCATAATTGAGCATATAAAGAAGATAGAAAAATAGGTTGAAGATCAGAACTGTGTGAAGAGATTGAGAAGTGATAATGGGATAGAATTCAAAAATGCAATATTGAGTGAATTCTGCAAAAACAAAGGCATTGTTCAAGAATTCTCAGCTGCTAGAACACCTCAACAAAATGGGGTAGTTGAGAGAAAGAACAGAATATTAGTAGAGGCTTCTAGGACAATGCTGCAAGATGCCAAGTTGCCAACTAGTTTCTGGGAAGAAGCTGTTAACACTGCATGCTACACTCAAAACAGATATCTCATCAACAAGATACTTGGCAAATCACCTTACTCAATTATGTCCAAGAGAAAGCCTACTGTAAAAAATCTTCATGTGTTTGGAAGCAAGTGTTACATCTTAAAAGACAACTATGAATATGTAGGAAAATTTGACTCAAAGGTCTTTGAAGTAATTTTTCTGAGATATTCATTGGAGATGACTGCCTACAAGGTCTATGTAATTGATCAAAAGAAAATTATAGAAAACACATATGTGATTTTTGATGATGACAAGTGTCCAGGCATGGAATGATAATGAAGCTGAAGCCCTTATATTTGAAAATCTCAACATTGATAGTGATTTTGATGAATAGGCTGAAGTTAATGTACAACAGATGATAAATGAAGAAACTACTGAACAAGAAAATCATGGAAATGAAAGCTCATTTCACACACCTGATTTTGATAGCACAAACTCAGGGGGAGAAAGAGAAGAAGGTTCTACTAGTCATACCAATGATGGAGGAAATGATGAAGGCACCGGTCAACAAACTCACACCAGAAAATGGGACAGGAGTCACAATCCAAATGCAATAATTAGTGATCCCAATACTGGCATAAGGACTGGAAGTGCAACTGCTAATGAGTGCCTACATGCATGCTTTCTATCTCAAATAGAGCCTAAGAAAACTGAAGAAGCTATAATGGATCCTGATTGGATATATGTTATGCAAGAAGAGCTTAATCAGTTTGAAAGAAACAAAGTTTGGGAGTTAGTTCCTGCACCAAGAAACATAAGTGTAATTGGAATAAAATGGGTGTTCAGGAACAAAATGGATGAAAATGGCATAGTTACTAGGAACAAGGCAAGGTTGGTTGTAAAAGGTTATTCACAGGAAGAAGGAATTTATTATGATGAAACTTGTGCTCTAGTTGCAATACTTGAAGCAATAAGGATTTTCTAGCATTTGCTGCACATTTAAATTTCAAAATGTATCAAATAGATGTCAATAGTGCATTCCTAAATGGTGAGTTGGAAGTAGAAGTTTATGTGCAACAGCCACCTGCCTTTGAAGATCCGAAATTTCCAGATTTTGTGTACAAACTACTCAAGGCTCTATGTGGACTAAAGCAGGCACCATATACAAGATGGTGATGATATGAACATGGTTTTACGAGAGGTACCATATACAAGACTCTCTTCTACAAGAAGCATGGTAATGATATGAACCTAGTTCAGATCTATGTGGATGATATTATCTTTGGTTCTACAAATGAAAAGCTTTGCCAAAGATTCTCTAAGCTTATGTAGAGTGAATATGAAATAAGTATGACAGGGGAATTAAGTTATTTTCTTGGACTTCAAGTCAGTCAAAGAAGTGATGGAATATTCATCAGCCAAACTTAGTATGTTAAAGATTTATTGAAAAAGTTTGGCATGGCTGATTGTTCACCTGCATCTACTCCTATGTCTACAGCAACAAGGTTGGATGAACATAAAAAGGGCAAGAGTGTAGATATTTCAAGTTATAGAGGAATGATTGGATCATTGCTTTACTTAACTGCAAGTAGAACAGACATCATGTTTGTAACATGTCTGTGTGCAAGATTTCAAGCCAATCCAAAAGAATCACATTTGATGGCTGTGAAGAGGATTTTCAGATACTTGAAGGGAACTCCAAACTTGGGATTATGGTATCCTAAGGGAACTGGTTTTGAAGCTGTTGGATACACAGATGCATATTTTGCTGGATGCAGGGTTGACAGAAAGAGTACTAGTGGAAGCTGTCAGTTTCTAGGACATAGAATTGTATCCTGGTATAGGAAAAAACAACAATCTGTGTCAACTTCTACAGTAGAGGCTGAATATATAGCTGCAGAAAGTTGTTGTGTTCAAGTGCTTTGGATTAGAAATCAGCTAATCGATTATGGCCTAGTGTTATACAAGATTCCAATCATGTGTGACAATACTAGTGCTATATCTATAGTGGTTAATCCAGTTAATCATTCTAGAACAAAGCACATTGATGTAAGGTACCATTTTATTAGAGAACATGCTACAAATGGTATCATTGAGCTTATTTTTATTCCAACAGAAAAACAATTAGCTGACATTTTTACTAAACCTTTGGATGAAGCAACTTTCACTAGACTTGTTGGTGAAATTGGAATGCTTAATTCTTCATCCTAAGGCAAGAACTCAGCTAATGTTTTACAGTAGATTAATTTCTAGTAAATCAAAATTCATTTGATTAATTGGAATTTATCTGAAATATGAATTATAAATATTTCAGAAATCTCTGCATATTTATTTTTCAAAATTCAAAATTCAGCTTGGAATTTTTCAAATTCTAAGTAAATTGCCTTATTGTTGATTTACATTTTCAATATGTAAAATTAGCAAAAGACAGAATCAAAGTAATCAAAAGTATATAGAGAACTGAGTTTTCGATAAGTCTAACTGACTTATCGACAAGTCATAAGACTTCTCGAGTGAGTTCTCGATAAGTCAATTTACTGACTTCTTGAGTGAATTCTCGATAAGATACATTATGACTTATCGATAAGACATTGTAGAGTTCTCTATAAGTCATAATTCACAGAGTTCTCTACAAGTATAATTTTAGAATTATTATTCAGAACAAAAATATTTTAATCCAATAAATTATTTTGGTAAAATACTTTTGGCAAAATTATTCTGATTTTATTTTTATTTATTCAAATAAAAATTGGAAACAATTCAGTTCATTTTGGATAAACTAGGTATTTATTTGACATCTCGATAAGCTTATTTTTTTGGTTCTCTACAAGAATAAAATAAATAACTTATCAATATGTTCTTCACTTTTCACAATGACTTCTCGATAGAAAAATTCCAAATGTCTATTTTTGAGTTCTCGACAAATCATTCACTTTTATTATAAATACCCAGACATTTCGATATACATACACTTACGCCTTCGAGAACTCTAAGTGACCTAGCTTTTTTCAATTCAGATTCGATTTCTCTCTCGTTTCAAATCCTTTCTCTCTAGTTTCTTTTACCCATTAATCTTCATACTCATAACAATGGCATCAAACATTATTTTACCCTTCATCCCAAATGAGACCGACTTCTTTGCATTCTTAGATGTTAATCAAGCTCCTGAAGCTTTCAAAAGCTTTGTCAAGTTCCTATCTGAAACCTACTTTATTGGAGCTCTTACAGCTAACCCAGTTCTTTATCTGGATGTATTGGGTGATTTCTGGAACACAGCTGTAGCTAGGACAGTTGTGCATGAAGATCAATCTCCAATCCTGGTTGTTAACTGTCAAATCAAAGGACAACAGGTTGAGATAACTAAAGCTGATATGAACATGGCCTTGAACATTCCAACTGACAAGATAGTAGGGATCCCAACTCAGGATGAGCTGTAAGAATTCTTGGACTTCATAAACTACTCTGAGAAGATTAACTTAGCTAGCTTGAACAAGAAAAATCTGAGAAGGGAGTGGTATTTTCTGTTTGATTATGTGATAAGAGCTTTCACATGCAGGAAATCAGGATTTGACAACATTTCTAGTGTTGTCCAGAAGCTGGTCTACTCAATGGCTCACAACAAACAGATTAATGTAGGACACTACATTCTGGAGGAACTGAGCACCAGGCTCATCATGCCATTCACTTCAAGAGGTAAAGAAATTTTCCTTCCTAGATTTATTATGTCCGCTTTAAATCATAAAGTAAATGACATACATATGCTTGAAGATGTAGATATGTCACTAATAGGCAACAGTAAGCAAGTGTCCAAAATTCTATTTGGATCACTTACTACTAAAAATAAGGTACAAGTGGGTCTTAAGTAAACACCTCTCATGATTGAAAGACTTAAGACCTATCATTACCCTATGCCTGACATGAGAACCAATGTAGTTCAAACTAGTGCAAAAATGGTTCATGATCCCGTTGAAACACAAATACAGGCACACCCATAGGAACCTACCCATGTTGAGCCTACTTCTTCAAAGACAATAGCAGCTAGGAAACAAACCACTTCATCCTCTCAAAATGGTGAAGTGATTAAAAAGAAGAGAAAGAAGATAACTCTTACTGTACTGAATGAGAGTGGTGAGGAACAAACACCAACTGAGTCACCCTTGGTCAGAAAACCAAAGAAGGCTAAGCAAATTGAGTTGACCACTCAAACCACCTCTGTATCTTTCCAAAAAGATGCAGTTGTACAAATAGGGTCTAAACAAATTCTAGGGGAATCCTCTCAACAGGGTGTCTCTATTGAAAAGAGCATTCTCCCAAATGTATCATGTAAGGAGTCTGCACAACCATCACTTGATCAAATACAAGTATATGGAAGGAGAAACAAGGATGGCACACACAAGGAAAGCACATCTCTTAAAGCTCCCTCATCCATTCAGGGGGAGCTGCGAACACTCAGTCCTAAACTTCAAACTCTTATATCTAATATTTCTTCTTCCTATGCTGAAACACTTGAATGAAATCCTCATGTGTTGCCCCCTTCAAGTGATTTGGTTCAAGAAACCTTGCTTACCACCCAGACATCTCATTTAGATGGTGAGAGGCTACTAGCTGGGGTAGACCTTGATGAAACCATCAAAACCATGGGGGTTTCATCAGTGTTTACCGAAGACCCCATGGAGGTCACAAATATACCTTCATGTGCAAATCAGCCTTCACAGGCTGTTAGGTTTGAGGGTAGTACTCCTGAGGGGGAGCTATCTAAATCCTCTCCAATTTAATTAGAGGTTCCTGTTTAAGGAACAACTCCCCTCAAAACCCTAGCAGAAATTGCATTAGCAACTGATGCTAGGAGTACAATTTCCAATGCACCTGTTATAAAGGAGGCAAGTATATCACATTCATGTGGCAGTGCTTTGCAAGAAGCACAAGGGTTTGAGACTGGTGCACATGACAGTAACCCAGTCAAATCCCCTCCAATTCTATTGGAGGTTCCCACCACAAGTGGAGAACAACAACTTGTCATAAACACAGAGAAATTTGTGAGTCAAACTGTGACTCCTGTCATAGGTGGTTTTGATCCTTCTCAACAACCTTCCAGCTCTCAAACTCAAAAAACTCATCTAGTCTCTAACTGGCTACAAGAAGCTGCAACTCAACCTACTCTTGAAGATTTCAGGGTTGATCAGCTAGCAGGACTTGCACAGATCTCTGAACAACTCCTCACATCGGATATATCCAATCAGGACTATCAAGAAATAATGTTATCTTATCAAACTGATGTGGAGGATCAACAGGCCAAAATAGTAGATAAAGCTGACAGAGATGCAAACTGTGATGGCTGGTTAGATAATGAGTTCAAGATAGAGATGGACACACTCTTGGCATAGTTTAGAGAAGAGTATCTCACCATTCTGGGAAGCAATACCAGATGTTGTCTCTACAGGAAGTCTATGATGCAGTAAATGAAGTGACCAAAGCTCAAATCAAGGTCTTTCATAATTTTGGGAAGGCCCTCACTGTCACATTAACTGGCCATCAAGAAAAAATCATGGGAATGATGAGAAGAAAGATGGATGAGATAATCTCCTCACAGGTGGAGATCAAGAATCAATTCAAAACCTTTTCAAAACAAATATCAAAGTTATGATCTAAGTGGGGTGGATAAGAGTGTCACACAGCTGAAGGTTGTAGCTCTGCATAAGATAGTTCAAGATCATATAACAAATTCTAACGACACAAGGTGGAAGTTGGATCAAATGCACACTGCAAGATACACTCATTCCCCTTTGATCATTAATGAAATACAGAAGCATGTGCAAGCTTCATTTGGACCATCTACCTTAACCTTTTCTTCAAGCTCCTGTACTCAAGATGTTCAAGACCTCAAGGCAATGTTACTTCTCTAGAGACCTCAAATGCCTCCCTCAATGCACAAGTTCAGGCTTTGACTTCCCTAGTAAAGAGTCAACAATCTGATATCAAAACCCTGGTGGACTCTCACAAGCATCTCCAAATTTAGAATTTTGTTGCTTTGGGGGCCATCATGGGGAAGCTTAACATACCACTGCCCACACTACCTAAAGAAATTAGGGCAGAATTACCAACTCCCCTACTCATGCCTGTCACCAAGGCTAAGGGGGAGATTGAGGCTAGGATTCAAAAATCCAGGGACGCTAAGTCTAAATCTAAAGAGCCTATTCAGGTTGGTCAAAGTTCTTCACATGCTCAAATCTCTCATGGTGTTGAAAAGAAAGACTTCTAAAGGCTGCAGAAGGACCAAATCAAGACCAAGAATTCAGTGAACTTCTTGCATTACTAAGAATGTCTCTTCAAAACAACTACATGACCTACAAGAAAGCTTTGGCCAAGAACATCAACTTTATTAGGGCAGTAGTTGTGAAAATTGACAATTTCTTAGAAAAAAGAATTGTTGTGATTATCAATGATGGTGGTGTGGATAGATGTCTTCAGGTGTCTCTTTCAAATCTTAAAACCTTAAGAGTATCTGAACTGGATGTAATAATTAAAAGAGTAAATCCAGTTATTCAAGAGGACACCCAACTACTAAAGGAGCTCAAAAATGCACTGATAGCACCTTTTTCTGAAGCCTATCTGTATCCAAACAAAGGGGTAGTCTACATCTTTGCAGTATGATCTAATGAATTCTGACACCATGTTGTCACCAACTCAATTCAATTTAAAGAGGGATGAGGATGATGATGAGCAGAAGCCAAGTGATCAACCTCCTTCTGGCTCAAATCTAAATTAATCTTCTAGAACAACTGGTGACATGGACAAAAAGCAAGACGAGAAGAAGGGAAATGATAAAAAGAGAGGAAAATAAAGAAGAAGGAAGAAAAAGGAAGATGGATCACAACCACAACAACAACAAACCCTAAAAATCCAAATAAACTAAGCTCAACCTTCAAAGCTAACAAACTCATACACTGAACCACCTCCTACCTCAAAGCCTAAATTCTTATACAAACAAACTACTAACACCTTTCTAAAAATACCAATCATTTCAAGCCAAACACTTCTCAAGTAAATCACAAACCTACCTTCTGTCAAGCCATCACTCAAAGTTCACTACAAGTCTGTTGGAAGAAAACCTAAGAAAGTGCAAGTTACTGAGAGGTCCATCTGGAATTGCTACAAGCAAAGTGATTTTCTTCCTTTAAATTGGTGCATCTCAGATGAGATTATTTTCAACAGTAAGCTGAAGAAATGGTAAGAGTCTGGGTTGTAACACTAAGGGAAGTAAAAATCTACTATCAGGATGGGTCCTTCACATTTCTTGGCAGCAACTTAATGGACACCTTTTCAACCAAAAAAATCAAGAGAGTGATAAGCTTACTAAGGGACAAGGACACTACAACCAAGGCTTGGAGATCTGTTTTGGCTGAATGGGTGATAGAAAGGGAAGAAAGAAGAGAAAGAATCAAGGCTGAAAGTGAGGAGAGGAAAAGAAAGTATGATAGGAGATATAAATGTTTATTCAAAGATCTGAAGATCTCAAGGCAAAAGGAATGTGCAGAGTTACAAAGGATGGAAGATTTCTAAATGTCAAAGCTGGAAAATTTTCAAGATTTAGGATTGATTTACTGAGTGGCTATTCAAAACATGACAAACTTAATCTTGTGGAAGCCCTAAGAGGAACACATATCATAGAGGAACTGGAAATTCTTGTATACTTAAAGGACCTCATTAGAGAAGAAACAAGAGATACAATATTTGTCTAATATGTGTAACTGTTAAACTCAAGGAATCATCTAATGTATAAATATAATATATATGTCAATTTGTATGTAGAATCTATCTGTTCATTGAAACTTGGGGTTAGTCTTGTTAACAGGCATGAATTTGTGATAAGCAATCTTCTCACAAATTGGGGAAGATTGTTGTGCATGACATGCCTGTACCTTAACAAGACTAAGTCAAATAGACAACCCTAAGTAAGTTGTATTGTAATCTAAATTTATATTTTGTGTTGTAACATTTAAGTCTATAAAAATGTAAATGGACTAGACTGAAGTATTTTTCTGTAAATAGTCTCAAGCCTAAGAATAAGCTCTGGACGAATATCATGAAGATCATGCCTCAGATAACGTGTGAAGAAGCTTGAAGTTGAATAAATCTGTTTTGTTAAAATCATTTGAAGTCAAGAAGTCTACAAGTCACAGATTAAGTATTATAGAGAAGTCATTCGAGAACTCCAGAATGACTTATCGAGAAGTCAAGGAAAGCTTATCAAAAAGCCTCAGAGATATCAACAAGCCAAATTAAAGACATGTAGAAATGAAGACCTCGAATGAGTCAAAGTTACTCGAGTACTCGAAGATCTAGATAAGTCAAGATTACGCTCGAGAACTAAGAGACCTCGAACAGTCAAACAACATTCGAGAACTCAGAGATCTCGAATATGTCAAAGTCACTCGAGAACTCGAAGAACTCGATAAGTCAAGATTACACTCGAGAACTAAGAGACCTCGAACAGTCAAATAGCATTCAAGAACTCAGAGACCTCGAATAAGTCAAAGCTACTCAAGAACTCAAAGATCTCGATAATTCAAGAATCATTAGAGAACTGTGAGACCTCGATAAGTCTCTATACTTATGGAGATGTCAGTTCTCTAACAGCCAACTGGAGATCTCTAATGAAACTCAAATACAGAATACAATAAAGTTATATATCCAAAATTATCAATCAACAAAGAATCCAATCAGTTGGATTGACAAGTCTACAAAAAATAGCTTGAAGAATGCAAGATAAAGGGTAAAGATTAACTGACAAAGGAAGATCAAAGTTAACACAATATGGAAAGATATGCTAAGCCAGAAATGGAAAGATTAGTGACATATCGCTAAAGTGATTAGCACTTCTTATTACATGTTGTGTAAACCAGTGTTTAACTTTTCTATAAAGTTAGCACTGGTCCTTTGTCAACTGTAACAATTAGGAAAAGAAAAATCTTGTATTCTCTCAAGGAAGAAGCTAAGCTCTTTAACAACAAAAAACCTAGAAACTTTGTAGTAAAATATTCTTAATTTTAATATAAAATTAAGTGAGTTTTGAAAGATCTGTGTTCACTGTTCTTACTTGTTTAAATTCAGTATTAACACATTTCACTACAAGATTTTAATTTACTTTGTTCATCACCATAAATACTTCAAGAAAAGCAAAAAAAAAACAAAACACATTCACCCCACCCCCTGTGTGTGATTCATTACCTAACATAAACATATTTTGACATGAAGTTAACATCCGTACGGTTAGATTGTTTTAAATAAAATTTGTTTTTTATGCTATGTACATCGGATGTTAACTTATTCTGTCTACAGAATGATGGCATATATACTTTGAAGTGATTGTGGTTCACACTATTATAATTATAATATTATTTAAATAGCCTATTTTTTGGTACATTTGTTTGTTTTCATTGAGTTTGTCCATCCATATAGTTAGATCATGTTTATTTTATAATTTTAAATTTATACTTATTAATTTTACATTTTGTAGGATATTTTCTAATTTACTTATAAAAACATATTTGTACTCGCTAAAATAATCTAATTTTTTATGTACAAACATATTTTGACATGAAGTTTACATCCGTATGGTTGGATCTTTCTAAATAAAATTTGTTTTTTATGCTATGTACATCGGATGTTAAGTTCAACTTATTCTGTCTACAGAATGACGACATATATACTTTGAAGTGATTATGGTCACGCTATTATAATTATAATATATATTAAATAACCTAATTTTTGGTACATTTGTTTGTTTTCATTGAGTTTTTCCATCCATATAGTTAGATCATGTGTATTTTATAATTTTAAATTTATACTTATTTATTTCACATTTTTTAGGATATTTGCTAATTTACTTCTAAAAACATATTTGTACTCGTTAAAATAATCTATTTTTTTGTGTATAAACATATTTTGACATAAAATTAACATATGTACGGTTGAATCATTTTAAATAAAATTTTAAAAATTCAATATTGACCGACATGGTTAAAACCGACTGAAATCAAACATGCACTTTGGTCGCTTTTACTTCAGAAGGCACATAAATTTTATGTAACCGACCGTCTCATAATCGACCGTTCTTTAAAGGAGACGGTCGGTTTTATGAAGAATATGGTCGGTTTTACGTTGGAGACGGTCAGTATCTGGGAAATATTATGGTAAAAATTGGCCGGAAATTGGCCTTAAGCGGTCTTAAAACCCATTAAAAATTATCATTACAATATAAATTTCATAAAACCCATTAAAAATGACTATTACTTATAATTGAGCACCGTAATCATTATAAACATTACTAAAATATTTTTTTGAATTTAAAATCATCATTAAATTTAAAAAACAACGTTATTCAATATCCTCAAAACCATCATCATCTTTATCATCATCATCATTTTTATTGTAACCTCTTACTTCTTCTTCTCTCTCATTTTCATCTTCGTCATCCTTATCTTCTACATCATCATCATCATCATCATCATCATCATCATCATCATCATCATCATCATCATCATCATCATCATCATCATCTTCTTCTTCTTCTTCTTCTTCTTCTTCTTCTTCTTCTTCTTCTTCTTCTTCTTCTTCTTCTTCTTCTTCTTCTTCTTCTTCTTCTTCTTCTTCTTCTTCTTCTTCTTCTTCTTCTTCTTCTTCTTCTTCTTCTTCTTCTTCTTCTTCTTCTTCTTCTTCTTCTTCTTCTTCTTCTTCTTCTTCTTCTTCTTCTTCTTCTTCGTACAGAATAAATGGTATTTGTCCATATTATGCGAAATCGACAAAGAGTGAAAACGAGGTTGACACATTAGATCTATCTTCCTGAAAAGCGTCATCTATATCATTTTGCACACTGATAGATTCATCAAGTAGGAGACTTTTAGATTTGACCATCGTATATATTTTTGCTTTTGGATTCAATACACTAGGAGCATAATATACTTGTGAGGCTTCACTAACTAAAATAAAAATCTCATTTGACTTTAATCTTGAAGTCATAGCAATTGTAACCACACGATTCTTATCAATCCTTACACCATTACCGACACTATCAAACCATATACATTTGAACAAATATACATGATTGCATCTTTGAAAAGTAAGTCTAATAATTTCTTGTAGTTGACCATAATAATCAAGATTATTTTTTGTGCAAATTTCCTTTAACAACAATACCAGAACCGGATGCAGATTTTGTTGAAAATTTATATCCATTAACTTGACAAGTCTCAAAGGTCATGACTTTTAATACCGGTCCTTCAAGCAAGTCCACGAGGTCCTTCCACCTCATCTTTATCCACCTAATGATTAAAAAAATTAAAAATAAAACATGTGATGAGACGTTGTAAATATAAGAATTAAAATAAAATATGCAATTAAGGTTGATAAATAGATTAATACATTTTGTTTAAACCAAGTTTTAAATCGACTCTTGAAAATACGATCTAAATCTTGAGGTGTTATTTCGGGGCATCATGACATGATCTTGGTACTTTCTAAAATATAAAATCATGCATTTAAGTGTCATTATCAACAATTATTCCTCAACTAAAAATTATTTTTTAAATTAAGATTTTGGTACCTTAGATAAGGTTGAACTTCAAGATTGTTTAAAAGAATATATTCTTCCGCTAGCTCTCGTTCATCATCATTCATGTATTGAGTTCCTTCTTTTTTAAGAGATTGAATTGGATATTTGAAAACTTCTAAATTCTCGGAATTTTGCACATCAAACAAAACCTCATTACGACGTACTTTATTATGAATCGTGTCATAGGCAAAATAAAAGGAACACATATTAAGATTCACCTCCTCCATATATCGTTCGGCAATTGAACCCTCAACTCTTGCTTTATTACTGAATTTTTGTTTTAATTTCCTTAACAAACGCTCAATCAGATACATCCAATGCAAATAAGCAGGTCCATCAAGTCTAATTTCTTCGGCTAAATGTGTTATTCCCAAACAATACAACAAGAATTACAAAAGGGGGGTTGAATGTAATTCTGGATTCTTTTTCTGATTTTAAGAATGTTCCAACTTAATATATATAACTGTGTTTGATTTGCAGAATAGGGGAATAACAAAAATCAAAATACAAAGTAGTAAAACACAAAGCTTTAAAAATTTCTAGTGGATTTGAATTTATCCACCATATATATATATATATCAGATTGAGAACTCTGTGATACTTGAATAACACACAGCTGCTTATAAGTAAACTAACAAACTTACAGAGAAATTCTTAACAGATACAGCCTTATCTATTTCTCTGGAAAAATATTCTTACTTAGTTACTTAGTCCTACTTGCTACTCTTGGTTTATATATCACCAAGTTACATAATAATAAGACAAGACAATAAAATAAAGTGAATCTAGTCTAATATCATTCTTCTACATTACTATATCTAGCATCTTTGAATATCTTCACATTTGCATGGAAATGGTAATGCTTCTTTGTTCTCAAAATCCTGCTTAACAGGCTGCCACATTCCTTTTGCAAACACCCGGCGCATTTGACTATGTTGTCACTATCAACAGCTATTTTGAATATGATCATCCGTCAGGACTATGTTGGTCATCCGTTGGGAGCCTTTTTGATTATCCGTTGGAAGCTTTGGTGATCATCCTTCAGGAGCCTTTGTAGATTATCCGTCGGGAGTCTTTCTGCCACTTGACTCTATTTCACTTGTACATGATTACAAGACATCTTATATTTAAAATTAGCCAACCTATTCTGTAAATCAATCTAGCAATCATCATGACTTACAGAATCCTACAACATCTACTCAACTAAAATATGTTGTTTGCAGAAATGTGCTACAAAACTTATTGTTACATAAGATACACTCTCGATGGATGTTCAGTTATCATCCGTCGGGACTATAAAGTTCATCCATCGGGACTATATTAGATCATCCGTCGAGAGCTATAAATTCATTAAGTTAACTATACTAAGGTATTTTGTTTAACTTATCATCAAGTTCACAATATATTCCTAACAATCTCCCCCAATTTATGTCTACTGGAATTGTAGCCATAAATTAAGAGAAACTTGATCATAACAAAACACCCTAAATGTACAGATTGAATTATAGTAGATAAAACTAGTAAGTGCTATAATTTATTTGAAAATTGAACAAAGTAAAGTGTACAAAGAGTTCTCACAATCATTATCAAGGTGCTCATCTAGTCTGAGCAGATGATTTCTTATTCCTTGATTGTCTGGATTTCTTCCCAAGCTTCCGGTTATTTTCTTCTATTTGATTTTGGAGTTATTTGTGGGATTCAAGTTCTTCAGCATCTGATAGACCCAATTTTTCATGCATTTCCAATAGAATCTCATTGTTAGAGATACTCAATTGGTCATCCAGTCTGAAGAATCTTTTAACACCCTTGTCATCGATGAATTCCATCAGCCAATAAGGCCTCAAATGCACTCTATTTCCTGTAAAGGGAATTGATAGAGTCTTTAGGAGTGCATCCTTGGCTTTATTACTCCTTAGATCTTCTATCTTCTTTAGGACCAATATCCTTGCAGTTACATTGAATCCAAAGTTTTTCTTGAAGGATGAGAAGATCTTTATCAGTACAGAGTAGCTTTCTTGAAGAATCCTGTAAAGAGGCCATGTGATTTCTTTCCCTCCCTTGTACTTGAACACCAGTCTTTTAGGAAGATTTTTGTGGGCATCAATTGCTCTCACTTCTTCTAGTTCATCCATGTAAAGATTAATCTCTAAAAATTATTTGATGTCACAGATGTATTGAAGATCTCCCTTGTTGACAGTTGGTTGAGCTTTGGTTAGGGCTTTGGTTCTGAGAGTCACAGGCTTGACCTTCTTGGTTGCTCTTATCTTTGTCTTCTTTGCTTTGTTGAAAATTGGTAAATTAAGTTCAGGAATTGGAAAACTTTCCTAGTCTATTGGCTCATCCTTGGGAATTATAGGCTCACCATGAAATTTTTTTGTAGGAACCACCTTAGATTCCTCATGTACCACTGAGGGCTTGGATGTTTGAGTTGAAGTTACAGACTGTTTGGGAATATAGTCTTCCATTTACTCATCACTGAAGTCCAATTTTCTTTTAGAAAACAGCTTGTATCTGAATTTCCTTTTCTGTTAAGGTTCATTTTGCACTTTCTGATCCTGAGCTTCAGTTATCATAGGTTGTTGTTTAGAAATCTCAGTTGCAGTTTTCACAGCTTGAAGCTTGGCCACTATAGCAGCTTGTTTTTTCTTCTGTTTGAGCTTCTTAGCATCTAAAGCAACTTGCTTCTTTTCTTGCTTGATTCTATTTTTTTCTTCCCTTTTAGCTTCTGCAAACTGAGGGTGTCCAGCCACCACACAGATTTCTTTCCCATTCCTGTAGATTTTGTCAATTCTTCTTTTTAGAACTGAGTCAGATGGATATTTGAAAAATGCAATAGACCTTGCCAATAGCTTCTTTTCATTTGGTCTTGGAGTCTCAAACATAAGGTCCACAAGATTTTTGTCTGATGACTTTGGATAGTTCTTCTTAGGCTTTATAACCAGATTGTCCTTTGGAGACTTTATGCATAAAGGTTGCCCTTTTTCCAAACTACCCAGACTCATTTCATTCATAGAGGTTTGCTTGACGTGAGAGTAGTGATGAAAAGTCTTGTCTGGTTTCTCAATTGGCCCAAATTTCTTTTTAATTTCTTCATCTATTTTCCTCCATTTGTCATCCAATTCCTTCTCAACTGCTGCAACATCAAGCTTCTTGAAATTTGACTTTGAATCCAGCTTAGCAGCTGCTATTTTGATCAGATCAATGTTGTCCAATACTGGTGGCTTTGGTAAACTAATTTCTGGAACCATTACTTGACTGATTTGAATATGAAGCACATCATCCCCCTCAGTGATTGGCTCTCCTTGACTAACTGGGACAAGTGAGTCTTTCTCCCCCTTTTTGTTAGCATCAAGTTGAGTGGAGGTTGAAGTTTGTGCATCCACCAGCTTTTGAAGCAACTGAGTTTGCTGGGATTGATGTAAATGAATGGAAGTGAGAGAGGCTTCCACATCTTTTAGTCTTGTATCCAGGGAATCCACTTTGGTTTCAAGATTAGAGTTCTTCCTCAATTGTCTGTTAATGTCAAGCATCATTGTGTTGGGAAATTTAGCATCCAATCATTCAGAGACATCCTTCTTGACTTGGTCAATCTCTATTTTAATTGAAGTGACATCCTGATTGTGTTGAAGAGATTGAATTTGGTGTAGTTGAAGAGAATTGAGATGTGCTTGAATTAGCTTCTTGGTGTTGTCATTGGTTGTAGCCTGAAGAGCTGTCTGAGTCTGTTGAATGATATGAAAGAGAGTATTCTTGAAATGTTGCTCATCACAATCTTTAGAGAACATCCAAGCTGGAACGTTTGATCTAGAGCTAGGGCCTGCTTCTCCCCCTATGTCCATTAGCTCTTCTTCATTATTATCTTCATCTTCAAAGAAGTCTTCAGAGACACCAGTGTCATAATCAATATCATCACAAGCTGTGGGAGGCATGGCTGAGATGGCATCCTTTGCCCTTTGCATTGAAGTAGTTGTATGCACCAAGTTTAGCATCCTTTCTGCAGCCACATTGTCTTGTTCAGCTAGGACTTGATATGCTGACATAGGGTGAGTAAATGCCTCATCTTCAAAAGAAACAGAGTCTAAAACAACTTGATATTCTTGCTGAATTAGTTGTTTCTTGTCAGCCTCATTGACTTCCATTAACTCACTAACAATGGGCTCTTTCCATTCAGCTGAACCTGCTTTTTTCTCATTTTCTCTCTTTTCTTGCATCAAGGGCTCCCCTTGGCTCACCACACTCACACCCTCACCTTCACCTACTAAGGTGGAACTCCTCTCACTCTCTTTTTCCAGGTTGGAAGAAATAGCCTACATGATTTCTCTCTTTTCCTCTCCTTTTGCTTGAGAGCAACTCAACATCTCACTCAATTCACTCCCTTCCCTCAGTCCTAAGAGTGATTGTATAACTACTAACTCATATACACTTGTAACAATTATTGAAATTTCAGTGTGTGTAGTGAGTACCGACGGATGAGAAACATCCATCGGGATAGTAGTTAGGATAGTCGACGGATGACTGTTGTTAGGCACATCCATCGGCATACAATCACTATCCGACGGATGAACAATATCCACCATATTAGAAGAAATGATAGAGTTTGGGGTGGAAATATTGTAGAATATGTGCAGATTGATGATAATTTGGGCACAGATGTCTCAACAGTTCTTGAAAGAATCGGCAAGTGAGCCAACAAATCATCTAAATGATGATGCTCACTTGCACTAGATTTTGGCTTCTCCAACAGAGTTAAAGAAGGAGAATTAGGGATTGATGTGTTGATCACATCCACATCCAGAGAATTTTTGGGAGAGTTTGGTGTTTGTGGTGCTTTTATGATTAAAGATTTTGGCTGTGACTCCACATTTATTGGAGCCACATCAAACTGAATTTGAGATGGTGCGGTGACTGAGTCTTTAGCTGCAGTTTGCATTGTGTGTGTTCCCTGTGCTTCCCCAATGGTTTTAGATCTCTTCTTTATGGAATAAGTTTGGGGTGAGCTTGTGTCCCTTACCCTCGTGGCCTGTGCTCCTGGTTGGGAGCTTGTTTCAACAGTAGCATCCTTTTGGGAGGATGAAACTAAAGTTGTGCTGATTTTCTTATTAATCACCACAGTTTGTTGGGAAACTGTGGTGTGGCTAACTGTGGTGTGGCTAGGCTTGGGTACACTCACCTCTCCATCCTTATTCTGGGGGTTTCTTTGATGTTCACCCTGTGCCTCACCTACCTTACCACCCTTCACACTCCCCTCTTTAGTTTTGGTAGATTTTGTAACTGGTTTCTTTTGAGAGAAACCAGAGGGGGTTTTCTTTGTTTTGCATTTGGAAAATTTTCTTTTGTGGCTTGGGTAGGCATCTGTTTGGTCATTGACACAGATGTCATAGCCACACTCAAAGGCAAAGAAATTTGGGAGGTACGAATAGTAGAGACAGTGGTGCTTACCTCACTTACCTGAGGGCCCTCTATGATTGAAAAATAGAAAAGGGGCACCTCTTTGTGATGATTTGCTCTGTTAAAATTTGCAAACACTCTCCTTTCTTGAACCCAACAATCCATTTTGTTGGTTGGGTTTTCAATAACAATATCCTCAATAAGATGGTTAGCAAGAATCATAAAGACATTTTTAGCTCTCTTTTTAATTTCCCCTAACTTATAACCTAACTCAAACATAATCATGTCACTGAAATTATGGTAATTATCAGTAACCAACATTTAAAGCATGTTAAGCATGGCAATATTGACAGAATCAAAATTACTTATCTTACCAGAAAACACTTTGGTAACTACATCAAATAAATAACTCCACTCTTTTCTAAGACCTAGCCTTCTAATCTCACTTAACTTAGTGGTAGGAAGAGCATAGCCAATAGAATTAAGCATGGTAACTAAATTAGCATCTGTGTGTGGTTCGGTAGTAGTGTTCTCAGGAATCTTAAAGCATGCTTGAATTGTGTCACTGTTAATGCATAATTGCTTACCTTTAAGAGTAAAAGTTATGGTTTTGTCAGTAGACTGGTACTCAGCAGTAGTCCATATCTCTTCCACAACTTCAGAATAGATTGTGGGTGATTCCAGCATGGCATAACTGAGTTTGTATCCCTTCACAAAGTCGGAATTTATTTGTTCACAAGAGCTACGAAATTGTTCTTCTCATAAATAAATCCTGATTGAGACATGATTTTGACTACTAGTGCCATTGTTAAAGTTAGGAAATTTTCAGTGAGGAGGAGGATTTTTCTTTGAGGAAGAAGATAACAGTTATTTGCAATAGAGAATGATAAAAGTTAAAATAAACTTAAAGTAAGGCTTTTATGTATTCTCAGATTAAAAAGGAATAAAAATTAAAGGTAAAAATTAAAGACCCAATCAAAATTGCCCAAAATAGCCGTTTAAAAATAAAATAAACTGTTAAAATTCTGTCAATTATCCGTCGTGATATACTTACAGACTGTAAGTGTATCCGATGGATAATGTTCAGTACTTTTAACGGCTAAGATGTAGACAATTCGACGGATGAGAATAAAACAATTATCCTTCGGGTATAAAATAATCCAGAAAAGTAATTGATTTTTACCACGCTATTCTATTTCGACGGATGATCAAACTCGATGGATAATGACCATCCGTCAAGATGTAAATTTTGACTTAGCCAAAATTTCATCTAAAACAGAAAAATAATTAAGTTTCTGGCTGCATTACAACTTGCAAAATTATCAGAAATAATTTAAGAATAATTGAGCATACCTAACTCACTTACCAACCTAGTAAAGATGGATTCATCAAGTGGCTTGGTAAAGATATCTACAAGCTGCTTTTCACTTGGAACAAAATGAAGTTCCACATTACCATTCATCACATGCTCCCCTAATGAAGTGGTACTTGATGTCTATGTGCTTTGTTCTTGAATGTTGTACTGGATTTTCAGTGATGGAAATTGCACTTGTGTTATCACAGAAAATAGGAATTATGTTCACTTGTAGGCCATAGTCCAACAGTTGGTTTTTCATCCATAAAATCTGTGCACAACAACTACCAGCAGCAATATATTCAGCTTCAGCTGTAGAAGTAGAAACTGAATTTTGCTTTTTACTGAACCAGGAAACAAGCTTGTTTCCTATAAATTGACAGGTTACTGTTGTACTTTTTCTATCTATTTTACAACCTGCATAATCTGCATCTGAATAACCAGTTAGATCAAAACCAGAATCTCTAGGATACCAAATGCCAAGTTTTGGTGTTCCCTTAAGATATCTGAAAATTCTCTTAATAGCTACTAAGTGAGATTCTCTAGGATCAGCCTGAAATCTAGCACAAGTACAAGTAACAAACATTATATCTGGCCTACTAGCTATTGAGTACATAAGTGAGCCAACCATGCCTCTATAGCTTGAAATATCCACAGACTTTTCAGTAGTGTTTAATTCAAATTTAGTTGCAGTGACCATGGGAGTTTTTGCAGATGTGCAATCCATTAGATCAAACTTCTTTAAAAGATCATAAATATATTTGATTTGACTAATGAATATTACATCACTAACTTGCTTAACTTGTAAACCAAGAAAGTAGGTTAGTTCTCCCATCATGCTCATTTCATACTTACTTTGCATCAATTTGGAAAACATTTTGCAAAGTTTTTCATCTGTAGAGCCAAATATAATATCATCTACATAAATTTGAACAAGTATACTAGAGCCATTAACATTTCTAAAGAATAAAGTTTTGTCAACAGTACCTCTCGTGAAGTGATTTTCTAAGAGAAACTTTGACAAAGTATCATACCAGGCTCTAGGTGCTTGCTTCAATCCATAAAGTGCTTTCAAAAGATAGTAGATATATTCTGGAAATTTTGGATCTTCAAAATCAGGAGGCTGACTGACATACACTTCCTCCTCCAAATCTCCTTGCAGAAAGGCACTTTTGACATCCATTTGATAGACTTTGAAATTGGCATGGGCTGCATAGGCTAAGAAAATTCTGATGGCTTCAAGTCTTGCAACAGGAGCAAAAGTTTCATCAAAATCTATTCCTTCTTGTTGAAAGTAGCCCTTAGCAACCAATCTAGCTTTGTTCCTGACAACTATGCCATTTTCATCCATCTTGTTTCTGAATACCCACTTGGTGTCAACTGGATTCTTTCCTTTATGCTTGGGTACCAGCTTCCATACCTTGTTTCTTTTAAATTGGTTTAGCTCTTCCGGCATAGCTAAAAACCAATCAGGATCCAACAGAGCTTCTTCTACCTTCTTTGGTTCTTCCTTAGAAAGAAAGCTATTATATAGACATTCTTCTTGACTTGTTTTCCTTGTTTGAACTCTAGAAGATGCATCACCAATAATGAGCTCAGAAGGGTGATCTCTAGTCCATTTTCTCTGTTGTGGTAGATTAGCTCTAGATGAAGAGGCCTCATTATTGTCTTGATGATTAGTGGAATTTTGATTATCAGAAACTCCCCCTGATTTATGGATCTTTGCCTTAAAGATGGGGTTCTTTCTGTAAGTGATCTGTTTTGACTCTCAGCTTCTCTCATTATTCTGACGGATGATGCCCTTTGTATCCCGACGGATGAAGCTGATTGTCTATCGACGGATGAAGCAGATTGTCTACCGACGGATGAAGCATTATGTAACTCGACGGATGTTGAATTATGTGCTTCATTAGTTATAGATTTTTCTTCATTATCCTTAGCCACTATTTCTTGATCACTTTCATCATCACTGTCATCACTAACCATCTCAACATTATCAAATTTGAGGCTTTCATGGAAATCTCCATCTTGTAGTCCTTCAATCTTTTTATCATCAAACATAACATGTACAAATTCCATAACAATGTTGGTTCTTAGATTGTAGACTCTATATGCTTTTCCCACAACATATCCAACAAAAATTCCTTCATCTGCTTTGGCATCAAACTTTCCATGTTAATCAGTTTGATTCCTTAAGATATAACATTTGCAGCCAAAGACATGTAGAAAGTTTAATGTTGGCTTCCTATTTTTGAACAATTGATAGGGTGTCATGCATTTTGCTTGATTAACTAAAGACATATTCTGAGTCTAGCATGCAGTATTTACAGCTTCAGCCCAAAAATATGTTGGTAACTTTGATTCTTCTAGCGTTGTTCTTGCAGCTTCAATAAGAGATCTGTTTTTCCTTTCCACCACTCCATTTTGTTGTGGAGTTCTAGCTGCAGAAAACTCATGCATAATCCTATTTTCTTCACAAAATGATCTCATCACAGAATTCTTGAAATCAGTTCCATTGTCACTCCTGATTCTTCTTACTTTGAGGTCAGGATGATTGTTGACTTGCCTTATGTGAATGGTGATGATTTCAATAGCTTCATCCTTGGACTTTAGAAAAGATGTCCGAGAGAACTTTGAGAAATCATCTATAATTACTAGGAAATATCTTTTCCTAGAGATGGAAACACATTGACTGGTTCAATTGCAAAGATTCTTCAATTGTTGAATCAAGCTTCTTTCTGAATGATGCTTTAATCTGCTTCCCTTTTGGCAGGCATCACACAATCCATCCTTTGAAAACTCCACTTAAGGAATGCCTCTAACCAAATCTTTCTTGACTAGTTCATTCATGGTCTTGAAGTTTAGATGGGACAGCTTCTTGTGCCATAGCCAAATTTCATCTTGACTTGCTTTACTGAGAAGACAAGTTATTCATTCTGCATTTGATGAGTTGAAATCAGCTAGGTACACATTTCCTTTTCTCACTCCAGTGAGAACCACTTTGTTTCTCTTCTTGTTGGTCACAACACAAGCTTCTGAATTGAAAGTGACTGAGTTGCCCTTATCACAAAGCTGACTGATACTCAGCAGATTGTGCTTGAGTCCATCCACTAGGGAAACCTCTTCAATAATGACATTATTCTTTGAAATCAATCCATATACCACAGTATAACCCTTGTTGTCATCTCCAAACACTACTAGAATTCTGTCAATAGACATCGGTCCTTAGACATCGGTTGCTCAGACTACCGATGTTAAAGTTCTTTTAGACATCAGTTATTTTAAAACCGATGTTACTACTTATATTAGACATCGGTCGAGAAAATAACCGTTGTCTATAGTTATTTTCAAAAAATGAGAAACGTTAGTTAGACATCGATTTTTTATATAACCGATGTCTTTGTTTTTTAGACATCGGTTGGAGTTTACAACCGTTGTCGATGGTTAACTTAAAAAAATTAAAAAAAACACGCGGAGACTTTCCCCCCTTTATTCCCCAAATTATTCCCCCTTCAGGACAAAATTCTTTTCTTCTCTCTCGCTCTTACTCTCTCTCAACTCACTCTCGTATCTCTCTGGCTCTCTTTCTCTCTCTCTCTCTCTCTCTCTCTCTCTCTTCCATCTCCCTGGTTCTCTCTCTCTTCCATCTCTCTACTTCCCTCTCTCTCTCACACACACACCATATCAGTTGATTGCAAGTACATAGAGCTTCAATTAAACCCCAAATGGAAGAACACCTTCAATTAATCAAACTCCATCTACGAGAAACCATAAGGTCTAAACAGGTTTGTTTGTTCAATTCGGTATGTTTGTTCAATTAGGTTTAATTTGTTCCATTAGGTCTATTCATATTTTTAATGGATTTTTTCTTTTTTTGAACAGGTTTTGAGATTTAGTGAGCTTCATAAGGTTTGTACTCTAATTATCTATATTTTCTTGTTTTTATGATATGGTTTTTTGCAGATCAAGTTGGACACAGAATGTAAAATACTTTCAATTCGTGACAGAGGTATAGGAATGAAAAAGGAGGATCTGATAAAGAACTCGGGAACCATAGCTAAATCCGGAACTTCAGGTAAAGCTAGTGTTAATGCCTCGCTTATAGATTGAACATCTCTACACTTGCTCTTTTATGATGAATTAAGGAACTAATTGATTTATTTATTTTTTAATTTTTTTATGTGTTTTAGCTTTTGTGGAGAAAATGCAGACAAGTGGTGACCTTAATTTGATTGGGCAATTTGGTGGTTGCAGACTATGTAGAAATCATTAGCAAGCATTATTTTGGACCTGTACCAGATTCTAGTCCACATACTTGTCTTTACCTTATATGCTTATTAATGCTACCTTATTTTCTGCAGGTATGTATGAGAGTCGAAGGCTGATGGCCCGTTTGTAATTTCAGAGGACACATGGAATGAACCACTAGGGCGTGGAACTGAAATCAGATTGCACCTGAGAGAGGAAGCTGGGGAGTACTTGGAACAATCTAAATTAAAGGTCTGTATTGTTCTCCATCTTTTTCCTATTTGTTGAGAGCACATACTTGTAAGAGAGGACTTATACTAGTTTTATGTGGCTACAAAGTTTCATTGGTTTTTAAATTTGATATTGATATTTGATTTATATATGTAAACGGCATCATACAACATATGTTGACTTACCTACCTGTTAAGTAAAGCACCACAATGTCAAAAAACTTCATTATAATGCATGATACCTGATCCACATACATTTAAATGCATGATTATGTTATTTGAAGCAATTGTACAGATCATATATTCAATAATCTATCTTGTGATAATGAGCATGTTGGTAGCTAATTCCAGTATATATGTTATTTTTTAAAATAATTATTAGTTTAATAGTATTTTTTATATCAGTGGTATATAGCTAATTATGTCAAGGGGAACTATGTTGGTTATCTAATTTTATGGATTTCCCTGTATGTACAATATCAAACATACATGATATATTTGCTTAGGGTATCAACTGAACTGCTAAAAATCTAGGAAAAAGAGTGCTTTAAATATTTTTCTAATATAGTTAAACACAAATTGCAAGGTCTAAGTACACTGTGGAAGACACTGTATGATGATAGTTGACTGGTACGAAGAGTTTGATGCTTTAAGTTGTTGTTCTGACTGCAGGAATTGGTAAAGAAGTACTCTGAGTTCATTAATTTCCCCATTTATCTTGGACCAGTAAAGCAATAACTTAATATATTCAAACTACTATAAAAACTCCTGGACGCCACCCTCACCTCTTAGTTTGACCGTACATCTTTAAGTTTTTGATATAAATGTTTATTTATTAATTTAATTGACTTCTATAGTTCTATCATCTGTGTTCTTTTTAATGTGTTGTGATGTAAGAGTAAGAGAACTTTCATTCATGTATACCTATGCTCACATGTTATGGCTTTTAGAGGTGTAATAGAAATTTTAATTAACTATTGGTTATATGTAACAGGTCTAGGTTGGCTCTTCCCCTTCATACAAAGTTGAGAAGAAACTGGGCAAAGGAGGATTTGGACAAGTGTATCTTGTCTGTGTAGGTAATCTGAAATAGTTTTCATGGGCCCATCAAGGAAGTCCAAGAGTGTGTACAAGCGGTATCCTAATATTAGTGAGGTCTCTCCTGTTAAACATGGAGAGGCTGCTGAAAGAAGGGTCTCACGGGCTAGCGTTGCATTTATTACTAATTCAGCTTACCGAAATAGATGTTTTTTGTCCATCTGATTATGTCATTCTAGTAGTATCAGCCTTAGTTTCATATCTTTATGTGATAGAATGAACATTATCTTCATGCAGAGGCAATTCTTTTCTTTTTGAAACTGTGATCAAAGAGCTTATTATGTTTAATAAAATGGTGTCCATCCAACTAAAATAGCAAAACTCTAGGTTCTGCTCGAGTTGCCTAGTGTTAAACTGGTACATAGAATTTGGCTACTTGTTCTCCTTTCTTGTAATTCCTTTGTTATGGAATTCCCTGGCACTGATCATCAGAGACCGAGAGAGATGAGTATGCTTAGGAACTTAATGCTAAAAATGTAGACTACTGATTGCAAAAAGCGTTTGTAACTGGTAAGTACTAATACTGGTCCTCAATTATGATGCTTGTTATGTCTATTGATTTCCTAAAGCCCTGCTAATCTGTGGTTGCCAAAGACTGTCTCTGTATCACATAATTTTTGCAGTTCTGTTGAAACCTAAAATGATGTCTCATGAATTATAGTTGCAAATGCAAATAATTGTTTGCTAATTATTTACTTTACTATTTACCTCACAGGTGTGCCAAGCCTTAAACGTGGAGAGCTCAAGGCAGCTTGTGAAGATTTTAGCAATGTTATTGATACATCATCAAGGGGAACAATCTATAAAGGAACTTTGTCTACTGGCATTGAAATAGCCGTGACATCTCTTGTACTAGAATCTGCTAAAGAGTGGCCATAAAATTTGGAAGCCCAGTTCAGGAAGAAGGTGTATATACTGATTTTGGTGAAATATTTTGATTTGTTACAAAATTAATTATTACATTGAATTGGCTTCTTAGGTGGGAGCTGTATTGAGAAATCGATCCTTTGAAATGGTTGAGGCGCTTTACACAATGAATAGAGTGAGTATGATTATTTATTTTAGTATGATTCTATATGTTTGAAGTATTTGTAGTTGGTTAGAAACAGTACACCTTTTGTATTTAAGCTAAATTCTTGTACAAATCTTTACCGATCTTTGAATCCAGTAATAAATAATGCTCTCAGTGACGTGGAACAAATGTTTGAGTTTGTCCATTTTTTATAAGTTTCGTGACTTTGGATACAATAAATTAAGTATAATTTACTACCTAACCCCAAGTTTCAAAAGTTTTAGAAATCTCTATTAATGAGTTCAGTTTTGAGTTTTGGGGTGGTGTTGTTGTTCGGCTTTTTATTTTATGAGCTGTCTCCCTGGTGATTTTGCTGTGCAAGTTTACTCTCAGGAGAATCATTGCTTGTTGTGTCTGAGGTTGCCTTTTTGCTGCGGGGTGTGGTTTGCTCGAGTGCAGGTATGGAGCTGTGTGGAGTTGGGAGTTTCAAAGCTGCTATTTGTTGCTGCTTGTATTGATTGTTTTTTTTGGATTTAATTCTCCAAGAAGATCGTCTCTAGGTGGGTGTAGTAGGGGTTAGGTTTGCTTGGTTTGTTTTTGTTCTCTCTTTTAAGCATACATAAAAGATCAGATTTAGTAGTGTCTTAATAATGTGACAAAGTATACTAGTAGTAGTCTGATGACAAAAATCAGATTTACATGTATTGTAAAACTTATTGCAGAAGGGATTCTTGTATCCATATGTCGTAGAAGATTACTTTACTAAATTCATATATATGCATTGTAAAACTTATTGCAAGAGGGTTGTTTCCAGTTTTTAGAACCGATGTTAAAAACCATAAATACACATGAGTTTACACATATAAAAACAATGTCTTAAAATCACATAGACATCAGTCAAAACAAAATATTCGATGTTAATAAAGGTATATTACCACATGTAAACATGGCAATAACATCGATTTAAAAATAAACACCCGATGTCTATTTATCATACTAACATCGGTTTTTTAGAAAACAACCGATGTCTATTATCAACATTGACATCAGGTACTTAGAAAATGATCGATGTCTATTATCAACATTGACATCGGGTACTTAGAAAATGATCGATGTCTAATAAGATATAGACATCGGTTTTTTTATTTTTAACCGATGTGTAATAAGATATAGACATCGGTTTTTTATTTGTAATCGATGTTATTTTATAAATATTGATTGTATGTTATAGTTTTAAACATGCCTAATCATCCTAATATTACATTTCTGAACTTGACATTTAATAATTATATAACATCAATGTGAATTAGACATCAGAAATTTTCCAGAAATGATGTGTAATATTACATAGACATCGGTTTTTAACTGATGTCTATGAGAAAATACATTTAACATCAGTCGCGAAGACATCATACATTTTTTACATAGACATCGGTTAAAAACCGATGTCTAAGGTCTTTTTTCTAGTAGTGAAAAGTGATATTTGGGTCAGCTCTTTCCTTGAACTCAGTGAGCAGCGTAGAATCTCCAGTCATGTGCCTTGAGCAACCACTATCTAGATACCAAAGATTCTTTTTGTTTCCCTGCACACATCAAAATTAAATCAAGTTGATTTTGGTACCCAAGTTTCCTTGGGTCCTGCCTTGTTAGCCTTTTTCTTTAGTTTCTTAGGTTTGACCTCATTTGACTTAGGTATTTCAGATTCCTCCTTTGTCATTTGAGTTGGACCTTTAAAACTATTCATTGAAGCAGAATTATCATGCACATTTTGGTTTACATGAAAAGGCATGATTTTTTCAAACATGTTATTCCAGTAAGGCATGCTAAATGGCATTTGAGGCATACTAAATACAGCATACTAAGGATTTGGTGCAAATGGCATATTAGCAAATTGTGCATTCATATTCTGTGCAGGTAAAACATTCATAGGCATTGCAGACATGGCAGTCATGTTGGGAAAAGAAGAAGGTGCAAATATGGGAGTAGGCATAGCAAGTTTGCAATTAACAGATAAATGATTAACACTAACACATTTAACACAGATTTTTCTTAGAGCATATTTATCAGGTGTGTAGTTGTTATGTTTGTTAATCCCTACTTTCCCATTTCTATTATTTTTCCTTTTTGATTCTGTTTTAACCTCAATCTTTTCTAAGCTGTCATTCAATTGCTTGATTATTCGATGGATAATTTTCATCATCTTTCGAGTCCACATCTGTTGAAAGTCCTTCAACCAAGTTGGAATCAAGCTTCTCTTTAACCTTTTTCCAGGCTGCATCATAAAAAGACTCTATACCTTGAACTTTAGTGATTTGAGCAAGGACATCTCTAGATGATTTCCATGCCTTAATCACTTCATGTTCTCGTTCAAGTTGCTTTCTTAAAATCTCCTCTTTCTTTAAGGATTATGTTAATTCATCCTTAACAACCTTGCATTCTAATTTTAATTTTTCAAACTCAATGAATTGAGTCTCTAGCACAATATTCCTCTCACTTAAAAACACATTGTTCTCCTTAATTTTACTGTTTTCTTTAGTGAGAGACTTGAGAGTAACACGAAAATGATATAGTTCAGTAGACATGTCATTTATTGTATCATTACACTCAGCTTTAGATATATGTGCTAGGTTAGTTGTGATTACCTGATTTCTTGATGAACTGGCCTCTATTTCATCTTATTTGGCCATTAGGGCTAGTTTGACATAGTTTATTTCCTCATCTTCATCCAATCCATCTGCAGCCCAGTCATTTTCTTATGTAATGAAAGCCCTTTCCTTTTGCTTGAGCAACTCAAAGTATTTTTGCTTATAATCAACAGGCTCAAACTTCTTCTTACTAGAATCAGACTTCCTACACTCACTAGAAAAATGACCTGCTAAGCCACACTTGAAACACTTTAGTTTAGACTTGTGAACCATGTTTTTGTTTGGCTTAGATGCTCCAAAATTCTTCTTGAATTTGAGCTTGGTAAATCTCCTGGACAAGAATTCTCGATGCTCATCTATATCATCCATGTCATTTTGGCTCAACTGTTCTTCATTTTCAACTACCAGCCCTTTACCCTTGCTCTCACAGACCCTTGAGTTTGATGTAGATTCCATGGCTTCGACCTTCATCTCCTTTTCCTTCTCTTACTCAGCAACAAGTGCAATGGATCCTCCTTTCTTCCTTCCTTTCTGCACCCTTTCATCTTGCTCTATTTCAATCTCATAAGTTCAGGATACCATACAATCTCTCCAAGGTGAACTCCTTGTAATCTTGAGAATTTCTCAATGAAACTGTCATTGATTTCCATTCCTTGGGCAGAGATCTAAGGAACTTGAGGTTTGAGTCTTTGGTTTGGTAGACCCTTCTATGCAACTTGAGAGCATTCGGTAGTTTTTGAAATCTACTGAAAATTTCAGTGAGTGACTCACTTTCTTCACAGTGAATATGCTCATATTGCTGAATCAAGAGTTGCATCTTATTCTCCCTGACTTGCTCAGTACCATCACAGATAATTTGAATTATGTCCCAAACCTTTTTAGCTATTTTACAGTTTATGATGTTGTCAAACATATTGTTAGGTCACACACACTGTAGAAGGGGGTGTGAATACAGTATTTACTACAATCAAATCGAATTAAAGAACACAAAGTAACAGAACACAAAGTTTATTCAACACAATAAACTCTGTTACAATATGGAACTGGTCCTCTCTCAGTGATGAATAAATTATCACGAGAGCTATTAGGGTTACAATGAATAATAATTTTCGATTAAGATAACACATATAGTGTAAACCCTCCATCTGTGTTTCTATACTACACAGTTACAAGATAATCTTCTAAATGATTATCGAATATAATTCTGCTTCCTAAAATATATCAATCAGTCTATCTTTTTCTTCTAAGTATTCTATTCTTCATAGAATTCCTTATTCATGCATATCTCTTCTTACGTTTGTCTTGATCTTCTTTCCTTTCAATTAGCCGCCTTCCTTATATGAAAGGTCTCTAAGTCCTGATATTATCTCCTGATAACTATCTCCTGATAACTTAAGTTCTGATAACTTAAGTTCTGATATCTTAAGTTCTGACTTCCAGTATAAGTACTGATTTCCATTAAGTACTGATTTGTCCTGTTAAGTAAGATCTGGAAAACTAAACACAAACTCCTCATTTAGGACATGACATCACAAATATATCTAACAATCTCCCCCAACTTGTAAATTAGCATAATATACAAGTTTAACATATATTTGATGATGTCAAAAACATTAAGTACAACTACATGAGAATTTGACTAGATAACTATAACTTACAGTCCTTGCCAGCTTTACCCATCCCTTTAAAGTTGATATCTGCCTTCAAGTCTGTATACACTTCAGAATTTAAGCAGTTGTAAATCTTCGACTTGGCTTCAATTTCTGATCTCTATGATGTCAGGAGTTGTTCTGAGATAATTCTTCAAAAGACATCTCTCAGCATATTCAAGTTCATTAACTATCCTCCTTTTAGCATTTTTCAATTCAGCTGTATCTTCACCAGTTTGAAAAATAGCAGCCCTGAGATCATTTATTTTAGCTTTCCTTATGTCCTGATCAAGTCTGATCAGATATGCTTTGTTAGACTCTAGATTGAATTCCACAGCCTTATAACCCACAAAAAGTAGTTATGATCATAGCAGTGTTAGGCTTCATTTCAACAATATCACCTTTGTGATCTCTGTACTTGGGAAAGTATGGGCTGTCAGACTTTACAGAGTAAAGCCTCTTCTGTCTTTGAATATTTGATTTTAAATAATCCGCAGCACCATTTGTAGATCTATTTTTCACTTGAAGTAACATGTTCCAATTCTTCAAAATACTAGTAGAATAGCATTCTTCGTGATCTGGAATACCCTACCATCTGTCATAAAATATAATGATATGCTCTTTCAAAAAAGAATGGTAAACCATTTATACAGATTCAAGTTGATTCAATCTCTCAGGAGTTGCTCCTACTCCAGGTTCACTTAAGGAAGTTGGATCATTGGTAGTGTTGTGTACTCTTCTTTCATCAGAACTACCCAATCCAGATTTATCTCTTGCTTCCTTTCCTGTATCATTTCTTGCTTCAAAACCACTTGTTGCAGTCTTCAAAAGTTGAGTCTGTTTAGCTTTGGTGAATCCTGGTAGGAGTATCTTTGAAGGCTTAACATGAGCAATGTCAGAGGTTTCCTTTTTCTTAACTTCTGATATCAAGTCAACTTGAGCTATGTCAGAGGTTGCTTGCTTCACTGTCATATTAGAACTTACTACATCTTGACTCTGAACAACATGAGCCATGTCAGAGGTTGTTTGAGATATCTTCTTTTTCATCAGAGTAAGACTAGCATCTTCTTCATCATTTATTTCTTCATCGATGACTAACATATAAACCCTTACAGGTTCATCAACTTTTTTTTCCCTTGGACCTTGGATCTACTTCCACTTGTGATTTAGCTTTGGTTGCCTCAGAATTTGTTTTTTCCTTTATCACAATACCCTTAAGCTTTGGAAGTTTCTTTTCAACAACAGAAGCTTTAGATTTTATCTTGACACTTTCTGCTTTGAGTCTAGCTTCTTCTTCCTTTAGACTCTCAAAGTCCATTCATGGATTTTCTTTAAGAAATAATTTCTTTGAAATTTCTTCATCAAGTTCCAGATGTTCACTAGAACTTATCCTTTTACCAGTATCAGAACTTATTCTTCTCCCAGAATCAGAACTTTTTCTTTGTGCATAAATTTCAGCTGTCTTTGATGAAGAACCTTTGTTACCTTTTCCTTGACCATGACCTCTACCCATTCCAGATTTTCCCTGGTCATCTTTTCCATCATCCTTACCCTTCAGTGATTGAGTAGATTTGCATTTGGACTTAATTACTTTCTCCCCCTTTTTGGCATCAGCAGGTAAAAGAAGAGAGACAAGCAATTCCACTGAGGATTGGATCTCATTGAGTTGAGTTTGATGAGAAGCTTGATTCTTTAGAATTTTATCAATCTGAGCTTGTTGCTTCTCCTGAGTTTTTTCAATATACCCAATTCTGTCAAAAGATTGCTTGAAAAATCTGTTCTTTTCCAATTTTATATTCATATCCTGCTGGATCAAAGATTCTTGAATTTTATTCACCTTGTCATGAGTTATGGAGTGTTGACCTTGAAGGTGCGTAGTACTCAATGTAGTAACTCTCAGCTGTGCCTTGAAATCATCATTTATCAGCACTTCATCAGCTTTTGCCAGATGCTCAGCAAGAATCTTTTCAGTAGGAACAAAACTAACTGTGTTCCATTCCTTAGTCCACTCTTTTCCTCTAGGAGTGTCACTCCAAGGTACTGGTGCTTCCTCTCTAACAAACTTCTTGATTAGATCAGCTTTATTAACTGTTTTTGAGATGCATGTCCTGATGGACCAGCTGCATCAGTATCTAAATTAGCAA